>NC_052333.1:4785882-5085882 GCF_016432855.1 Salvelinus namaycush
CACTGAGGTCCACTCTCTCACCATCGTGTCACATTTGACCTGACCTTCTCCCTGGGCTGTGTGCGAGCGTGTGTGCATGTGAAATAGAGAGAGGGAGAATATACTCCCACAACGTTGATAAAACATTGCCTCAGTAAGCCCAGGCAGAGATGTTCCTCTCACCCCCATCTCATCAAAACACACCCTCACCAGAAAACTGGGACACAAACAGCAGGATTGTGCCATTCATTACTAAACCCAACATGGCTCTTAACAACCACCACAACAACAGTCAGACTCTTTCACAAGATATCTAGTTTTCACAGAGACGGTTCTGAGCAATAGTCCCAAATGGCAAACTATTCCCTATATATTGCACTACTTTTTAACCAAATGGCACCCTATTCCCTATATAGTGCACTACTTGTGCACTACTGGAATAGTGCCATTTGTGACGTACCCCTGGTCTTCTAGAAAACCAGACTACACCCAATGAGTTCATGAAGAACTTCCCCCAGACTACACCCATTCATCAGAGTGACCAGAGTATGCAGGAAACCCTGTTTCCACCAAACGACCAACCGCCACTCGTACCAGAGACAGCACAATGAGCCTTGCAGCACGGATGGTTTGCATTGCCTATGAGAATAACATGAATGTATACATTTACTCATTGACTGAGTTCATCAGGAAGTGCATAGAAGATGTTGCTGTGACGATTGCAACTTATCCAAACCAAAAAAACGTGGATAGATTGAAAAGCGCGAACCACCGCAGTTAACCACGGCAAGTTGACTACAACCAGTCCAGCTATGCCCTCCGTAAGGCAATCAAACAGGCAAAACGTCAGTAAGGAGATAAAGTGGAGTCGCAATTCAACAGCTCAGGTACGAGGCGTATGTGGCAGAGACTCCAGACAATCACGGATTATAAAGGGAAAACCAGCCACGTCGAGAACACCAAAGCCTTGCTCCCGGAACAGCTAAACACCTTCTTCGCTCGTTTCGAGGAAAACACAGTGGCGCCGACGCAGGTCATCACCGCTCACAAGGGCTGTCAGCTCACGTCCTCCGTGGCCGACGTGAGAAATACATTAAAGGGTGTTAATCCTCGCAAGGCTGCCGTGTTTACGGACATATTCTCTCCCTATCCCAGTCTGTTGTCCCCACTTGCTTCAAGATGTTCACCACTGTTCCTTTAGCCAACAAAGGAAAGATAACTGAACTAAATGACTATCGACCCGTAGCACTCACTTCTGTCATCATGAAATGCTTTGAGAGGCTAGTTATGGATCATATCACCTCCACCTAACCCGAAACCGTAGACCCACTAAAATGTGCATACCACCCCAACAGACCCATGGATGGCGCAATTGCCATCGCACTGCACACTGCCCTATCCCACCTGGATGAGTGTGTTCTGGACTTCCTGACGGGCCGGCCCAGGTGGTGAAGGTAGGAAACAACACCTCCACTTCGCTGATCCTCAACACAGGGGCCCCTCAAGGGTGTGTGCTCTGCCCCCTCCTGTACTCCCTGTTCACCCATGTCTGCGTGGCCACGCATGTCTCCAATTCAATCATCAAGTTTGCATACAACACAACAGCCTACATGGAGAAGGTGAGGGCCCTGGCGGCGTGGTGCCAGGAAAAGAACCTCTCCCTCAAAGTCAACAAAACGAAGGAGCCGATTGTGAACTTTAGGAGACAGCAGAGGGAGCACGCACCCATCCAAATTGACGGAGAGTGGAGAGGGTGAAAAGCTTCAAGTTCCTCGGCGTGCACATCACTGACAACCTGAAATGGTCCATCCACACAAACAGTGTGGAGGGAGGCTGAAGAAATTAATCTGGCCCCTAAGACCCACACAAACTTCTACAGATGCACCATTGAGAGCATCCTGTATCACCGCCTGGTATGGCAACTGCACCATCAGCAAATACAGTGCTCTCCAGATTGTGGTGCGGTCAGCCCAACGCATCACCGGGAGCCCACTGCCTAACCTACAGGACATCTACAGCACCCGGTGTCACAGGAAGGCCAAGGAGATCATCAAAGACCTCAGCCACCCGAGTCACAGCCTGTTCACCCTGCTACCATCTAGAAGATCATCAAAGACCTCAGCCACCTGAGCCACGGCCTGTTCAACCCACTACCATCTAGAAGATCATCAAAGACCTCAGCCACCCGAGTCACAGCCTGTTCACCCCGTTACCATCTAGAAGATCATCAAAGACCTCAGCCACCCGAGTCACAGCCTGTTCACCCCGTTACCATCTAGAAGATCATCAAAGACCTCAGCCACCCGAGTCACAGCCTGTTCACCCCGTTACCATCTAGAAGATCATCAAAGACCTCAGCCACCCGAGTCACAGCCTGTTCACCCCGTTACCATCTAGAAGATCATCAAAGACCTCAGCCACCCGAGTCACAGCCTGTTCACCCCGTTACCATCTAGGAGATCATCAAAGACCTCAGCCACCCGAGTCACAGCCTGTTCACCCCGTTACCATCTAGAAAATCATCAAAGACCTCAGCCACCCAAGTCACAGCCTGTTCACCCCGTTACCATCTAGAAGATCATCAAAGACCTCAGCCACCCGAGTCACAGCCTGTTCACCCCGCTACCATCTAGAAGATCATCAAAGACCTCAGCCACCCGAGTCACAGCCTGTTCAACCCGTTACCATCTAGAAGATCATCAAAGACCTCAGCCAACCGAGTCACAGCCTGTTCACCCCGTTACCATCTAGAAGATCATCAAAGACCTCAGCCACCCGAGTCACAGCCTGTTCACCCCGTTACCATCTAGAAGATCATCAAAGACCTCAGCCACCCGAGTCACGGCCTGTTCACCCCGTTACCATCTAGAAGATCATCAAAGACCTCAGCCACCCGAGTCACAGCCTGTTCACCCCGTTACCATCTAGAAGATCATCAAAGACCTCAGCCACCTGAGCCACGGCCTGTTCAACCCACTACCATCTAGAAAGTGGATAGAGTACAGGTGCATCAAAGCTGGGACCAATGAGATGAAAAACAGCTTCTATCTCCAGGCGATTAGACTGTTAAACAGTCACCACTAGCCGGTCTCCGCCCAGTACCCGGCCCTGAACTTTAGTCACTGTTACTAGCTGGCTACCACCCAGTTACTCAACCCTGCACCTTAGAGACTGCTGCCCTATGTACATAGTCATTGAACACTGGTCACTTTAATAATGTTTACATTCTGTTTTACCCACTTCATATGCATATAGTGTATTCTAGTCAAGGCCCATCCTATATAACTACTACTGTACACACCTTTTCTATTCATATACTGTCCATAATGTCTATACACACCATCATATACATAGATATTTATATTCCAGACTCTGATATTGCTCATTCTAATATATCTATATTACTTAATTTATTTTGTTTGGAGACGAACAGCCCTCAGCCAAGTTACATTCTTAATGGTCTCTTAAAAGTAGACTGGAAGAGTAATCTTAATTGCTGTAAGTATATCCCAAGTTCACGTTATGAGAATTATGAGAAGGACAAAAAAATAAAGTAAAGTAAGAAAACTCCAACCCAAACAGTGCCTGTTTCTTTTTATTTGGGGATTTGCGTTTATTGTTGTGTATTGTTAGATGTTACTGCACTGTTGGAGATAGGAACACAAGCATTTTGATACACCGGCAAAAAACATTAGCAAAATATGTGTTTTGATTTATTGTATCACTCTGTACACCCTAAATGGCACTGTATCCCCTACAGGCCCCTGGTCAAAAGTAGTGCACTATATAGGGAATAGGGTGCCTTTTGGAGCATAATCACTGCTTTTTGTTTTGTCCTGTGTCTTTGTACTAGTCCGTTTTGTTTGTTTTGTTTTGTCCTGTGTCTTTGTACTAGTCCGTTTTGTTTGTTTTGTTTTGTCCTGTGTCTTTGTACTAGTCCGTTTTGTTTGTTTTGTTTTGTCCTGTGTCTTTGTACTAGTCCATTTTGTTTGTTTTGTTTTGTCCTGTGTCTTTGTACTAGTCCGTTTTGTTTGTTTTGTTTTGTCCTGTGTCTTTGTACTAGTCCGTTTTGTTTGTTTTGTTTTGTCCTGTGTCTTTGTACTAGTCCGTTTTGTTTGTTTTGTTTTGTCCTGTGTCTTTGTACTAGTCCGTTTTGTTTGTTTTGTTCCTCCTGGTGTTTTGGTAAGATTAAGATGAATCTAACACAACATGCCTGGGTCTAACAAGTAGGTATTGTAGGTACAGTTGGAGGGTGGCAAAGCCATAGAGGAGAACCAAGAGAAGGGATCTCTAAATGAAGGGAGAAGCAGTTAGTATATAGCATGACCCTAACATAGGTCACGTGGTTGAGGGCTGTTCGTCTCCGAAAGAAAATGGAGGACTGAACCCAGGAGAGGTTGGGGTTAGATTTACTGTGTGTCCGTGTGTGTGTGTGTGTATGCGTTTACACATATGTGCACGTATGCATGTGCGTGCCTGTTTGCATTCATGCATGTTTGTGTGTATTTTGAAGGCCAGGGGCACCATCTCTGTCCATCCAGAGTCTATGGGGGGAAGCTTCACTTTTAACCCCCAGGTCCTAGGAATCCCACCCGCACCGGCCCCCTCCGCCCCTGGCCACAAAAACACAAAGGATGGATGGATACCGACCATAAAATAACCAGAAGATAACCACTGTGTTCTCATCTCTATTTCAAAGCAGTGTTTCTCTGAAAATGGCTGTCCACATGTACTGGATCTGTCACGCAGGAGAATCTATTGGCAGACATGGACGAAAGGAAGACAGGAGGAACTCATCTGCATGCTGGGAATGAGTGGTACAGTGGCTGTGACTAAGCAGACTTCCTTCGTAGGCTCGTTAGTGCATAACGCTTTTAGCAAATCCAATTTTGGATGATATTGATAATAAACACATCCATACACTCTTGTGGACCCACAATTTTGATCTCACACACAGACAAACACAACCCCCCTCCCATATCGTCTCAAGAGCAGCTTAAATCATCTCATTTCCTTCTCACTCTGACAATGGTGCTGCTTTAAAACCCTGTGGCCTGAACACTCACAGATCCCTCCGCCCCCCCCCCCCCCCCCCCCCCATACCCCATCACCCCATCCCCCCATCACACACAGAGGGAGGGGGGGCCCTCCCGTTACCATCACACAGTCTGTCACCGTGCCAACCGAGGGTCTTATTGCACTACCAAACAGGCGGGGGTGTCTCGCTCTTGGAAATGCAAGTGTCGACACGTTATCAGCCCTCATCACTCACTGTGCCCCCCAACTATGCCAACACCCCCTACCTTTAATCCCTCAGGTACCTTGCCTCTGTCCCAAATTGCACCCTATCCCCTATATAGTGCACTCCATTTGACCAGAGCCTTATGTGTGCACAGTAGGGTGTCATTTGAGTTGCAGCCCCTTATCACCATTAAATTGCCAGAGGGAGTAGTGTGTGAAATGTATTTAGGTGGTAGGGACTTGCTGTTCTGTTCAATGGACTGAATGATTGGCTGAGATGTAGGGGCCTTGACATCACTATCAAGGTGGGCTATTTTATCTGGAAGAGCTTGTTACGATCAACGATGTGGCTCAGAATGAGATACCCATCTTTTCTTGTGAGAGCACAATGAAATACCTCAATCAATCAATCAATCAATCAAGTTTATTTTATATAGCCCTTCGTACATCAGCTAATATCTCGAAGTGCTGTACAGAAACCCAGCCTAAAACCCCAAACAGCAAGCAATGCAGGTGTAGAAGCACTGACCTCACTCCTATTCCCATTCATGGGTTGCACATTTCATCACAATAATGTTTTGAACATTCGTTGTAGGACTGATGCCTGACTGATCGTTCTACTCAATGCTTTGTCAATTGGCGCTGATGAAGATTTCATCAAAAGTGCATTACAGTGGCTTAGAAATACAATGTAATTTCTAAAATAGGCAAATAATTTGTGCGGGAACCCTTTTGTCGTCATTTTGATGTTGCCAGATTGCCTTTAGATGTAGTATATAACGTTAGCTAGTTGGCTAAGTTTGAGGGGAGACCACCAGATTTAGGCTCGCTAACGTTAGCATTGATAGCTATTTTTGACGAACTTTGCCATCTGTCTGAAGTAAATTTGATGACATGATAATGGCAAAAAAGTTGTTCCTACTAAATATTTGCCTACTCCAGGTCACTAGAGTGTAATTTAGACGAAACTGTCATTAGCCCCTGTTCAAAATGACTGGGCTTATGACAAGCTTTTAGGGCACAACTAAGGTGCTGGGTGGCTTGAGAACGTTCATAACAATGGTATGAAATGACCGAGAGACAGGAAGTGCAACATATTCATTTCAATTGTAAAACTCTAGATGACGCTGAAGTATGGTTCTGAAGTGGCCGGCTGGTCACAGGATGATGAACAGTTTTCTCCGAACTAGAAAACAAGTCTTATACTGAAACAAATGAGTACAACGAGAAGCTGTGTCAGAATCAGAACAACGTACAATGAGAGACCAACAGGAGAACAGGACTTTAATCTAGGCGCTGTAAAATGCCATTAAATCTTTTTTTTTTTTTTTTAAATACAAAAGAGTTATAGAGCATCATTTGAAAGTAGGCTGAGTATTTACTTTATCAAGCACAATCCATCTCTTAGACTGTTTTTTTATGACCTTGTTTGGGTGGTTGTGTATCATGTATACCACCTCAGTCTGAAAGCTCAAATAACGACACGCCGTTAGACAAGGAGATCTATTCAGCTCCTAGAGTTATAGCTGTGACAATCGACCTAAAGGAAATGTTTACATTGGCTAGGCTGTTTGAAGGGCAGTCAACCGGGAGTTTCTGGAGTACCACAGGGTCTAGTCTTGGACACATTACTATTCACTCTGCTCCATAAATAATTCACTAATGATGCTGAGAAAATTACATAAATCTAAGATACTCTGTCATTGTCCACAGCGGCATTGAATAACAATATCAGGGGTGGATATACTACGTTTTTGCATGAAAAGAAATCGCTTTCAATTGTATCACTGCTTGGAAATGTAATGAACTGGAAGAGTTTTAAAACAATACAGGATTTGGACACACTTTATTTGATAGTCTGGATTTTCCATCTGTAGATGCTCTACCATTATCAACAAACTATATGTCGAAAAGCAACTGCTTGCTAAGGTTACAGTTAGAGTTAGGTTTAGAATAAGGGTTAGGATAAGGGTTAAGGTTAGGGTTAGAACAAAGGTTAGAGCTAGGGTTAGGGGTTAAGGTTAGGGTTAGGATAGGGGTTAAGGTTAGGGTTAGGATAAGGGTTAAGGTTAGGGTTAGGATAAGGGTTAGGGGTTAAGGTTAGAGCTAGGGTTAGGATTAGTAGATAGTTAGTTGAAATGTTACTGATAGTCTGTAGAGCATCTACATTATACTATCTAAATAAAGTGTTACCCAGGATTGTTATTCAAGAAAACCCCATGCAATGTTTTCGTCATCTATAATGACTGGCTTTAGAATAAGCCTGTAAAAGGTGGCAAGGAGAACAGGGGTTGTCTGCAGTTACAAAGAACACAGAGAGCAACAGGAAAGCAGTGAACTTTGTCACAAAAATACCACCATTTTACAACCCAAGGAAAAGTCAACAGTTTGAGGATTGGACTGGTCCCAGTTGTGTAACTATAGACCACATGTTTTCAGCTCTCCTCTGTCGCCAGGTACACCCAGCTAGATCAAGGTTACGTCCCAAATGGCAGACCTACTCCCCCATAGGGCTCTGGTCAAAAGCAGTGCACTATGTAGGGTGCCATTTGGGATACAGCTGAGGCGTTCCAGATTTAGGGCTCTAATCAATCTGTTTCTCTAAACCGTTATATATTGCGTGATAGAAATGTAAAGGTGATTTCAGATTGAGCCGACATAGGCAGCGTTTACCATGAATGCAGTCTCTGCAAAAGCAGAAAGATTGCCTTTAAATTTCAATCGTGCTTAAAGGTGAACTTCCGCGATGCGGATTAGGATTAGGGTTCGATGTCAATTCAAAATGGCACCTATCAATATAAGGATATAAGAAACATTGTGGGCTAATTCCTTATTTTGACGCCCTTGTCTTAGCGTGCCCAGCATTCCATCATGCTGCTGCCAGGCCACGAGGTCACTGGGGGTCACGGCCCACAAAGAGGTGACGAGCGGGGGGCCGAACTTGGGCCCTCACCAAGTTAGAGTCCCAAATGGCATCCTATTCCCTATGTAGTATCCTATACTTCCTATTCATACATTGTCTACATATGCCCCATGTATGCCCCAGAGGGCTCTAGTCAAAAGTAGTGCCCAATGTAGGGAATAGGGTGCCATTTAGGACAAACACCCTGTCTGGGCCCCGCTGGACAAGGTGGGAGGCAGGCAAGGCAGGGTAGGAAGGGAGACCCACAAATCTGCCTAAGGTGGTTGGGAGAGTGTGAAGGCTATAATCCACGAGGGGCCACCTCTACCCTATCTTTACCCAGCACAGAGAGCCTGTTGTCATGTCACACCACCTGGAGATCCCGCCTCCTTACACCGTCAGTCCGGTTCTCATACAAGGCAGCAAAAAATCTGTCCTTCAGTTTAGCACAGAACCCTGGGACCTTCTTATGGAAGACGTGTGAAAGACGTCTGTCCCTGTTAAACAGAGGTGAAATCTACAGGGCTCTTATGCAACTCAGACTTCACAGATACCCAGAAGCAGACAAAGATGAAAGGGTCATTACAAGGCTATTTTTTCTGTGGTGCAATTCCCTGTGATAATGTAGGCCAAGATCTGTTTGTGCTGTCTTGCCAAACTGGTGCCATTGTTTGGTATGATAATACAGCAGTAGAGATGGCAAGACCCCACAAACAGTTCTGGGAGCTGCTTCTGCTACCACACTACAGTAGATCTAGTACAGAACGATACGACCATGGTGACTTGTTGTCATAGGGACGTGGGGTAGGGAACACTGTGAGCCTAAATGCTAACACTAATCGTTCTCTGGCCGTTGATTGTTTGGCTTGTCTGCAGACACTTCAAACAGGGGATTTTGGTTGGATAACACAGAGCAGCAGAGAATCATTATCAAAAAACAAAATGTTCACACATAAACAGACACTCTTATCCAGAGCGACTTACACTAGCAATTAGGGTTAAGTGCCTTGCTCAAGGGCACATTGACAGCTTTCTGACCTAGTCGCCTCGGGGTTTTGAACCAGAAACCTTTTGGTTACTGGCCCAATGTTCTTAACCACACACACACACACACACACACGATGCTAAGTAGGGCGTTTCTTCTCACCTCTATTCTCTTCACAAGTCTCTAAGACAAGACCGTAAGTCTGTGCTGTTAAACTACAACACTGCACACACATAGAGACGAGGTAAGTCCCTTTTATTTGAAGTCATTCAGACACTGTTTTCTTGGTTAGCACAATAAATATTTTTACTGTTATCACAAAACAATGATGATAATGTTACTTCACAATAACTTACATTGACAATAACTTTGAAGAACATATATTTTGTATTTAACTAGGCAAGTCAGTTAAGAACAAATTCTTATTTACAATGACAGTCTAGGGACAGTGTGTTAACTGCCTTGTTCTGGGGCAGAACAACAGATTTTTACCTTGTCAGCTCTGGGATTTGATCTAGCAACGTTTCGGTTACTGGCCCAACACTCTAACCACTAGGCTACCTTCCGCCCCACTAGACTACCTTCCGCCCCACTAGACTACCTGTCACCCCGGAGCGATTATGTCTTGATAAAAGTGAGTGGCTGTGTGTATTATTTAAGAATTAAGGGATTGTGTGATGATTCGCTTAGTAACAGCTAGACGAGGGTTGATAAAAGAGAATGGTTAGGCAGGACATTTGTTTAGAGGGTGAAGGTGGGGGGGGGGGTTAATAAGTGTTTTCTCATTAGATGCTGTTGGGTTCTTGATTTTACTGGGCAGGAAAAACAGTGTGATCAAGGTCCATGGTGTGTCTATCAGGGGGAAAAGATAAGTTATCATGAATATTGAAGTCCCACTCAATGTCAAGACAAAAAGGAGACACTGGTGGAAAAAGTACCCCGTTGTCATACTTGAGCAAAAGTAAAGATACCTTAATAGAAAATGACTCAAGTAAAAGTTGAAGTCACCCAGTAAAATACTACTTGAGTAAAAGTTTGAAAAGTATATGGTTTTAAATACTGAAAAAAGTACTAAACATTCATATTTGAGTAAAAGTAAAAGCTATAGATCATATTCCTGATATTAAGCAAATCAGACGGCACGATTTACTTGTTTTTTTACATTTACGGACAGCCAGGGGCACACTCCAACACATAATTTATAAACGCAGTATTTGTGTTTAGTAAGTCCGCTAGACCAGAAGCAGTAGGGATGACAACGCATTATATTGATAGGTGCGTGAATTGGACCATATTGCTGTCCTGCCTGAGCATTCGAAACGTAACGAGAACTTTTTGGAGTCAGGGAAAATGTATGGGAGTAAAAAGCACATATAAATAGTAAAGTAAAGTACAGCTACTGATAAATAACTAGGCCTGACACAAATTTTGTGACAATTTGTGACGCTCAACAAAAAAAACGTATGTTTCCAAGAAATGTTGATTGACAATCGTTTGTCATAGAAACGGAAACTCTGTGGAAGCTTGAGCTTGAAAGAAGCATGATACACACAGTACAATCGCACTTCCTTTTTCTTCCATCTGTCATATGAACCTCAACTGGTAAATACTCTGCTGCCTGGTACACTTGCTCTTTCTCAAATACACGTGTGTGTGTGTGTGTGTGTATTTGTGATTTCCTGTGCCCTCCCTAGTCAGTTTATGAAAGTTTACCTGACAATGAGCCAACAGTAAAACTTCCATGGCTTAGAGGATATAACTGTTGACAAGATATAACACAAATGGAATGTTCCATGTTGGCTTCGCTAGCTCTATGATGAACTGTACATGATGGAACCGATGACTTGCATCAACTTCACCCACACATGTCCTGCTCGCACAACATCACTACCATGTCTACACATAGTTAAACTTACCTTGGTTTCAATGCCAACGAGTTGGCCTACAGGCCCTATTCTATGACTTAGTGGTGCAGTGTTGATGACCTTGTTCAATGAGATCAAACAAGAGTAGTTCCTCCTGACCTGTTAATGCACCAACTTATATATATTTTTGTACCTTTATTTAACTAGGCAAGTCAGTTAAGAACAAATTCATATTTACAATGACGGCCTAGGAACAGTGGGTTAACTGCCTTGTTCAGGGGCAGAACGAAATATTTTTATCCTTGTCAGCTCAGGGATTCGATCTTGCAATCTTGTAACTAGTCCAACGCTCTAACCACTAGGCTACGCTACCGCCACTTAAATATGTAGAAAGGAACATATGGATGAAGAGCTAGATTTAGAACGGCAACTATTCTTATTGTCTGGTGACCATGACTTGGTTGAGCTATACCCTATGTTTTGGGTTGGTTACACCTAAATGGCGGTGTACCTGGCGCAGACAAAAAATGCAGTGGTTGCTTTCCGGACGGTTTTCTATTTGTTTGGCGGCCGGGTATATCAACAGACCCTCTGCTACGTCAACCTACGCTTATTTATGCACCATGTACAGTACCAGTCAAAAGTTTGGACACACCTACTCATTGCAGGGGTTTTCTTTATTTTTACTACTTTGTACATTGTAGAATAATAGTGAAGACATCAAAACTATGAAATAACACATATGGAATCATGTAGTAACCAAACACATGTTAAACAAATCAAAATATATTTTATATTTGAGATTCTTCAAAGTAGCCACCCTTTGCCTTGATGACAGCTTTGCACATTCTTAGCATTCTCTCAACCAGCTTCATGAGGAATGCTTTTCCAACAGTCTTGAAGGAGTTCCCACATATGCTGAGCACTTGTTGGCTGCTTTTCCTTCACTCTGTGGTCCAACTCATCCCAAACCATCTTAATTGGGTTGAGGTTGGGTGATTGTGGAGGCCAGGTCATCTGATGCAGCACTCCATCACTCTCCTTGGTCAAATAGCCATTACACAGCCTGAAGGTGTGTGTTGGGTCATTGTCCTGTTGAAAAACAAATGATAGTCCCACTAAGCGCAAACCAGATGGGATGGCGTATCGCTGCAGAATTCTGTGGTAGCCATGCTGGTTAAGTGTGCCTTGAATTCTAAATAAATTACAGACAGTGTCACCAGCAAAGCACCCCCACACCATCACACATCCTCCTCCATGCTTCACGGTGGGAACCACACGTGTGGATATCGTCCATTCACCTACTCTGCGTCTCACAAAGACACGGCGTTTGGAACCAAAAATCTCAAATTTGGACTCAGACCAAAGGACAGATTTCCACCGCTCAAATGTCAATTGCTTGTGTTTCTTGGCCCAAGCAAGTCTCTTCTTCTTATTGGTGTCCTTTAGTAGTGGTTTCTTTGCAGCAATTCGACAATGAAGGCCTGATTCACGCAGTCTCCTCTGAACAGTTGATGTTGAGATGTGTCTGTTAATTGAACTCTGTGAAGCATTTATTTGGGCTGCAATCTGAGATGCAGTTAATGAATTTATCCTCTGCAGCAAAGATAACTGTGGGTTTTCCTTTGCTGTGGTGGTCCTCATTAGAGCCAGCTTCATCTGAGTGCCTAATGGTTTTTGAGACTGCACTTGAAGAAACTGTCAAGGTTCTTGAAATTGTCCTTGTTGACTGACCTTCATGTCTTAAAGTAAAGATGGACTGTCATTTCTCTTTGCTTATTTGAGCTGTTCTTGCCATAATATGGACTTGGTATTTTACCAAATAGGGCTATCTTCTGTATACCACTCCTTACCTTGTCACAACACAACTGATTGTTTCAAAAGCATTAAGAAGGAAAGAAATTCCACAAATTAACTTTTAACAAGGCACACCTGTTAATTTAAATACATTCCAGGTGACTACCTCATGAAGCTGGTTGAGAGAATGCCAAGAGTGTGCAAAGCTGTCATCAAGGCAAAGGGTGGCTACTTTGAAGAATCTCAAATATAAAATATATTTTGATTTGTTTAACACGTGTTTGGTTACTACATGATTCCATATGTGTAATTTCATAGTTTTGATGTCTTCACTATTATTCTACAATGTAGAAAATAGTCAAAATAATGAAAAACCCTGCAATGAGTAGGTGTGTCCATTGTCATTGTAAACAAACACTGTATAGCCTCATAACATGTTTAAAACAATAATTGTATATCATGGATGTTCAGTCCTTGCATCCATAGCTTTGTCTATTCATCTGAGAGTGGTTACATTTCTCCAGGCCCATCCCTCAGCTTTTTACCAAAACAGAGGCGGGGTGCCAGGTTTGTTATTGTTTCATCTGTGGATTTGCCCTTTAAACAGCTGCATATTATCAAGATGTCAAAGTTTCACCAACAAAAAGGTAAACAATAGGCCAATAGCAAATGCAGCCTATGGCATTCATTTTTCACATGTAAATTGCACTTTTCAGTAGCTCTCAAAGCATGCCATTCCACGAGAGCAGCATTTATTTTTAAACTGAAATCAATGAGCCCAATCAGTCCTCCATGACAACAAAATCATAAACAACAGAGGAGAGGGCTGGCTAATAAGTCCTTAGTTTTTGTGTCATGCTCAGGTAAAACAATTTGTCTAATCTATACTTCCATATTTCCACGTCCTATTCTTGAAGATCAAGGGGGATAACATTTATTGGAATGACTGGAATTCTGATAGACTTGGTTTTTAATGTGAAGATATAATTTAATGGCATTATTATATGTAGTAGAAAGTGATGGGTTAGAAGCAGCCTACATAACCAACCCATAAAGTAAAATATAACATCCATATATGGCCAGCTATGTAAACTTTAACATTGATTTATCCTGCAATAGATGTTGTAAATTGGTAAATAATTGTTTTGTCTTCTTCTAATGCCTCTTAAGGGGAAATGAATCTAAAAGTAACGGAATGTAATCAGATTACGTTACTGAGTTTGGGGTCATCCAAAAATTACGTTACTTATTAAAATGATGGACAGGTAACGGATTACATTTAGAAAGTAACCCAACCCTGCCTGTTAGTGATGGCTAAAATACCTTTATAGGTGCATGTACATTGCACCAAGCGAAGTCCCATAAGACTTTGAGTCATAATTCACTACATTTTATAAATGCTTTCCTCCAGTGGTCCTTACCTCTAACGTAGTCAATAGACACGGACATTAAAAATCGTAGCAGGCCGTTCATTATATGACGTCAGTTGTACGCTGCAGCGACAGGGGAGGTACCCGGGTCCGATTTGACCAATGGGTTAAGAGACATTGTAAATGAGCTGAGGCGCTCATGTAGTAAGATCATTCTCGTTCAGCGGCAACCAGATACGTATATTGCAGAATCTGGGTGATACGCACGGCTGGGTTGAAAAGTATTGAAGGAAACATTCGCCTTTTTATTGTCTTTACCATTGACCAAATTTTGATGGCTATTTGATCGCAAAATAAAACGTTTCGTTGCGACATTCGCATGTGTTCTCTTTGACGCGACAAGCGGATATTTGACACTTCCCCGGAGTCAGAGAGAAGACGAGGCGCTCAAAATGAAGTACAAAGTAAGTGACTCTCCACAAAGTCATTGAAATGAGATCTTCAGGAATTCACTGACAAGGTTGTTGTAATGGATTTATTACATTATTTTGTGATTATAAACTGTCAAAACACCAATATTTCCTCTCCTTCAGACTAGACTTTATGTAGCCTAGGGCTATGTATTGGGGAAAAGTTATAACTATTTTCACCACAAATAAAAACAAGAAGGAACCTGAGTTAGTTTCAATTCAGATTGAAACAATGTTGTAATAACAGTGTTGTAGGCTAACAGCATTTGTGTAACAATGTTAGCCAGGGAGACATTTAGCCCACCGCAGCCGTGGGATGTCAACGCGGGAAGAGGGTGTTCCGTGGTCTGTCAGTTTGTTCTTTGGTCTCCAGTCATAAACAGGGACATTACGATATGAATGAAATTGTTTTTTTAAAAATACGTCCGGTTACTTTCTCTGTGCGTAGGCTATGCGCTCTTCCAAAGTGGGCGAAGTGGGATTTAAAGTGCTGAAGTGATGCTCGAATCGCATGTGACGCTGAATACTAGCCTACATAAGAATGCTCCCCTCTGCCGATGAATTCCTTCTCCTCTTCCCAAGAATTCCTTCTCCTCTTCCCAATAATTCCTTCTCCTCTTCCCAAGAATTCTCTCTCCTCTTCCCAAGAATTCTCTCTCCTCTTCCCAAGAATTCTCTCTCCTCTTCCCAAGAATTCTCTCTCCTCTTCCCAAGAATTCTCTCTCCTCTTCCCAATAATTCTCTCTCCTCTTCCCAATAATTCCCTCTCCTCTTCCCAATAATTCCCTCTCCTCTTCCCAAGAATTCTCTCTCCTCTTCCCAAGAATTCTCTCTCCTCTTCCCAATAATTCCCTCTCCTCTTCCCAATAATTCCCTCTCCTCTTCCCAAGAATTCTCTCTCCTCTTCCCAATAATTCCCTCTCCTCTTCCCAATAATTCCCTCTCCTCTTCCCAATAATTCCCTCTCCTCTTCCCAATAATTCCCTCTCCTCTTCCCAAGAATTCTCTCTCCTCTTCCCAATAATTCCCTCTCCTCTTCCCAATAATTCCTTCTCCTCTTCCCAATAATTCCCTCTCCTCTTCCCAATAATTCTCTCTCCTCTTCCCAAGAATTCTCTCTCCTCTTCCCAAGAATTCTCTCTCCTCTTCCCAATAATTCCCTCTCCTCTTCCCAAGAATTCTCTCTCCTCTTCCCAATAATTCCCTCTCCTCTTCCCAAGAATTATCTCTCCTCTGCCCATGGGTCGATTTATTTCGGAGTAATCAAATACCCATGCGTTGACAGTGAACGCTATACCTTCACGGGTAATAAATAATACATGATTGTATCGAATCAGGTTACTTAGTGGGAGGATATGTCGGCACAGTCATTCTGAGTTCTCTCCCTGTATCCCCTCGCTCTCCGTCCGACCGTGGCTGTAACTTTGTTTGGCCAATATATTTTGTTTACACTCAAGTTCTGCCGAACAAACGAGACATTCAGTGAAGTTGATTTAACCCGTTCTACCCTGTGGGTGTGAGTCCTACCACTGAGTGGCCTGTTGTAACAAGTTAACCTCGTTATACAAAACGGTCTCCATGACATAGCATATTCAGGGGTTTTTAAAAAGCTGCTTAGATTGCATAATTGAATAGACTTCACTGTTCATGAGATCTGTAAAGTAACTGAGATTACTCAGTTACAGCATCAGCATAAAATCTTGCCTTGGGGGCATGGGTCTGTCTGTCTCTCAACTCCTAAGTCAAGGAAATCTGGCCTCTGTTATAGTTTCAGCCCTTCCAGTCACCATTAACAAACTCTGTAAGGCACTGATTGGAGCTTATGGAAAGAGCTCACTTCCTACTATGGTTTGAGGTTCAGGACTCTTCTCGATTGGAATGCTTTTGTCTTCTTCACACTATCAGGGAAATGTAGGGCACTTGGCAAGAGAGCTGACTATTAGTTCTGGATCCAACTGATGGTGCTGTTTGGAATCCTCCAGAATACTGTAGTTACTGAAATAACCTCCTCTGTGGGTCTTTATTGGAGTCATGTGCTTGGGTCTGAACTCTGTGTTATCCTACCATATTAGGAATGCCAGAACTCACAGCTCTGTCATGCAAAGCTGTGATGTAGTTTTCTGGTGTTTGGGTAGTGTTAAGGGCCAATGACTTCAGTGTTAAGTTACCACAATGCTGTAATGCTCGGCTTGGCCTTAATCGTTGGGAAAAGAACCCACATCTAGATTAGTATTAGAAGACCCCTCATTTGCCTGAAGTCCACTTCACACTTCTGAGTGCATGGCGCATGCAGGCTTTCCCTAAGGGCCTAGTGATTGTGGCGTCATGTGTGCTGTGTGTGTTTCGTCATGTATTCAGCCTTATACTGTAGGTCTGTTCTTCCATCCTGGAGTAATACAGGGCTCTTTACAGCGACAGGGTTTGTTTTCAGGCACTGTAGGGGTTGGATTGGTATACTGCCTTCCTCTGACACAGCAGACCTGACCTTGTTGGACTCCCTACTACTCCACTCCTCTCTACTACTCTCTACTACTCCACTCCTCTCTACTACTCTCTACTACTCCACTCCTCTCTCTACTACTTTCTAGTACCACACTCCTCTCTCTACTACTCCACTCCTCTCTACTACTCCACTCCTCTCTCTACTACTCTCTAATACTCCACTCCTCCCTCTACTACTCCACTCCTCTCTCTACTACTCCACTCCTCTCTCTACTACTCCACTCCTCTCTACTACTCTCTACTACTCCACTCCCCTCTCTACTACTCTCTACTACTCCACTCCTCTCTACTACTCTACTCCTCTCTCTACTACTCCACTCCCCTCTCTACTACTCTACTACTCTCTACTACTCACCTCCTCTATACTACTCTCTACTACTCCACTCCTCTCTCAACTACTCTCTACTACTCTCTACTACTCCACTCCTCTCTCTACTACTCTCTACTACACCACTCCTCTCTCTACTACTCCACTCCTCTCTAGTACTCTCTACTACACCACTCCTCTCTCTACTACTCCACTCCTCTCTACTACTCCACTCCTCTCTACTACTCTCTACTACACCACTCCTCTCTACTACTCTACTCCTCACTCTACTACTCCACTCCTCTCTCTACTACTCTCTACTACTCCACTCCTCTCTCTACTACTCCACTCCTCTCTCTACTACACCACTCCTCTCTCTACTACTCTCTACTCCTCCATTCCTCTCTCTACTACTCTTCTCTTCTCTCTACTACTCCACTCCTCTCTCTACTACGCCACTCCTCTCTCTACTACTCTCTACTACACAACTCCTCTCTCTACTACTCCACTCCTCTCTCTACTACTCTCTCTACTACTCCACTCCTCTCTACTACTCCACTCCTCTCTACTACTCCCTACTACTCCACTCCTCTCTCTACTACTCTCTACTACTCCACTCCTCTCTACTACTCCACTCCTCTCTACTACTCTCTACTACACCACTCCTTACTCTACTACTCTCTCTACTACTCCACTCCTCTCTACTACTCCACTCCTCTCTACTACTCCACTCCTCTCTCTACTACTCTCTACTACTCCCCTCCTCTCTACTACTCTCTACTACTCTAATCCTCTCTCTACTACTCCACTCCTCTCTCTACTACTCCACTCCTCTCTCTACTACTCTCTACTACTCCACTCCTCTCTCTACTACTCCACTCCTCTCTCAACTACTCCCTACTGCACCACTCCTCTCTCTACTACTCCACTCCTCTCTACTACTCCACTCCTCTCTACTACTCTCTACTACCACACTCCTCTCTACAAATCTCTACTACTCCACTCCTCTCTCTCCTACTCCACTCCTCTCTCGACTACTCTCTACTACTCCACTCCTCTCTACTACTCCACTCCTCTCTACTACTCCACTCCTCTCTCTACTACTCTCTACAACTCCACTCCTCTCTCTACTACTCCACTCCTCTCTACTACTCCACTCCTCTCTCCTACTCTCTCTACTACTCCACTGCTCTCTCTACTACTCCACTCCTCTCTCTACTACTCTCTACTACACCACTCCTCTCTCTACTACTCCACTCCTCTCTACTACTCCACTCCTCTCTACTACTCTACTCCTCACTCTACTACTCCACTCCTCTCTCTACTACTCTCTACTACTCTACTCCTCATCTCCTCTCTCTACTACTCCACTCCTCTCTCTACTACTCCACTCCTCTCTCCACTCCTCTCTACTACTCTCTACTACACCACTCCTCTCTCTACTACTCCACTCCTCTCTCTACTACTCCACTCCTCTCTCTACTACTCTCTACTTCTCCACTCCTCTCTCTACTACTCCTCTCCTCTCTCTACTACTCCACTCCTCTCTCTACTACGCTCTACTACTCCACTCCTCTCTCTACTACTCCACCCCTCTCTCTACTACTCTCTACTCCTCTCTACTACTCTACTCCTCATCTCCTCTCTCTACTCCTCCACTCCTCTCTCTACTACTCCACTCCTCCCTCTACTACTCCACTCCTCTCTCTACTACTCCACTCCTCTCTCTACTACTCTCTACTACTCCACTCATCTCTACTACTCCACTCCTCTCTACTACTCCACTCCTCTCTCTACTACTCTACTCCTCACTCTACTACTCCACTCCTCTCTCTACTACTCTCTACTACTCCACTCCTCTCTCTACTACTCCACTCCTCTCTCTACTACACCACTCCTCTCTCTACTACTCTCTACTCCTCCATTCCTCTCTCTACTACTCCTCTCTTCTCTCTACTACTCCACTCCTCTCTCTACTACGCCACTCCTCTCTCTACTACTCTCTACTACACAACTCCTCTCTCTACTACTCCACTCCTCTCTCTACTACTCTCTCTACTACTCCACTCCTCTCTACTTCTCCACTCCTCTCTACTACTCCCTACTACTCCACTCCTCTCTCTACTACTCTCTACTACTCCACTCCTCTCTACTACTCCACTCCTCTCTCTACTACTCTCTACTACTCCCCTCCTCTCTACTACTCTCTACTACTCTAATCCTCTCTCTACTACTCCACTCCTCTCTCTACTACTCCACTCCTCTCTCTACTACTCTCTACTACTCCACTCCTCTCTCTACTACTCCACTCCTCTCTCAACTACTCCCTACTGCACCACTCCTCTCTCTACTACTCCACTCCTCTCTACTACTCCACTCCTCTCTACTACTCTCTACTACCACACTCCTCTCTACAAATCTCTACTACTCCACTCCTCTCTCTCCTACTCCACTCCTCTCTCGACTACTCTCTACTACTCCACTCCTCTCTACTACTCCACTCCTCTCTACTACTCCACTCCTCTCTACTACTCCACTCCTCTCTCTACTACTCTCTACTACTCCACTCCTCTCTCTACTACTCCACTCCTCTCTACTACTCCACTCCTCTCTCCTACTCTCTCTACTACTCCACTGCTCTCTCTACTACTCCACTCCTCTCTCTACTACTCTCTACTACACCACTCCTCTCTCTACTACTCCACTCCTCTCTACTACTCCACTCCTCTCTACTACTCTACTCCTCACTCTACTACTCCACTCCTCTCTCTACTACTCTCTACTACTCTACTCCTCATCTCCTGTCTCTACTACTCCACTCCTCTCTCTACTACTCCACTCCTCTCTACTACTCTCTACTACACCACTCCTCTCTCTACTACTCCACTCCTCTCTCTACTACTCCACTCCTCTCTCTACTACTCTCTACTACTCCACTCCTCTCTCTACTACTCCTCTCCTCTCTCTACTACTCCACTCCTCTCTCTACTACGCTCTACTACTCCACTCCTCTCTCTACTACTCCACCCGTCTCTCTACTACTCTCTACTCCTCTCTACTACTCTACTCCTCATCTCCTCTCTCTACTCCTCCACTCCTCTCTCTACTACTCCACTCCTCCCTCTACTACTCCACTCCTCTCTCTACTACTCCACTCCTCTCTCTACTACTCTCTACTACTCCACTCATCTCTCTACTACTCCACTCCTCTCTACTACTCCACTCCTCTCTCTACTACTCTACTCCTCACTCTACTACTCCACTCCTCTCTCTACTACTCTCTACTACTCCACTCCTCTCTCTACTACTCCACTCCTCTCTCTACTACTCCACTCCTCTCTCTACTACACCACTCCTCTCTCTACTACTCTCTACTCCTCCATTCCTCTCTCTACTACTCCTCTCTTCTCTCTACTACTCCACTCCTCTCTCTACTACGCCACTCCTCTCTCTACTACTCTCTACTACACAACTCCTCTCTCTACTACTCCACTCCTCTCTCTACTACTCTCTCTACTACTCCACTCCTCTCTACTTCTCCACTCCTCTCTACTACTCCCTACTACTCCACTCCTCTCTCTACTACTCTCTACTACTCCACTCCTCTCTACTACTCCACTCCTCTCTACTACTCTCTACTACACCACTCCTCTCTCTACTACTCTCTCTACTACTCCACTCCTCTCTACTACTCCACTCCTCTCTACTACTCCACTCCTCTCCCTACTACTCTCTACTACTCCACTCCTCTCTACTACTCTCTACTACTCCCCTCTTCTCTACTACTCTCTACTACTCTAATCCTCTCTCTACTACTCCACTCCTCTCTCTACTACTCCACTCCTCTCTCTACTACTCTCTACTACTCCACTCCTCTCTCTACTACTCCACTCCTCTCTCAACTACTCCCTACTAAACCACTCCTCTCTCTACTACTCCACTCCTCTCTACTACTCCACTCCTCTCTACTACTCTCTACTACCACACTCCTCTCTACAAATCTCTACTACTCCACTCCTCTCTCTCCTACTCCACTCCTCTCTCGACTACTCTCTACTACTCCACTCCTCTCTACTACTCTCTACTACTCCACTCCTCTCTCTACTACTCCACTCCTCTCTCTACTACTCCACTCCTCTCTCAACTACTCTATACTACTCTCTACTACTCCATTCCCCTCTCCACTACTCTCTACTACTCCACTCCTCTCTCTACTACTCCACTCCTCTCTCAACTACTCTCTACTACTCTCTACTACTCCATTCCCCTCTCTACTACTCTCTACTACTCCACTCTCCTCTCTACTACTCTCGACTTCTCCACTCCTCTCTCTACTACTCCACTCCTCTCTACTACTCTACTACTCTCTACTACTCCACTCCCCTCTCTACTACTCTCTACTACTCCACTCCCCTCTCTACTACTCCACTCCTCTCTCTACTACTCCACTCCTCTCTCTACTACTCCACTTCTCTCTCTACTACCCCTCTCCTCTCTCTAGTACTCCACTCCCCTCTCTACTACTCCACTCCTCTCTCTACTACTCCACTCCTCTCTCTACTACTCCACTTCTCTCTCTACTACCCCTCTCCTCTCTCTACTACTCTCTACTACTCCACTCCTCTCTCTACTACTCCACTTCTCTCTCTATTACCCCTCTCCTCTCTCTACTACTCTCTACTACTCCACTCCTCTCTCTACTACTCCACTTCTCTCTCTACTACCCATCTCCTCTCTCTACCACTCTCTACTACTCCACTCCTCTCTCTACTACTCCACTTCTCTCTCTACTACTCTCTACTACTCTCTGCTCTGCCACGTATGTCTGAGAGGGCTTAGCAATAGCACAGACACCACCACACCATTCAGCCTGTGATAACCTATCTTTATTATGCAACGGAACAAAGAAAGGGAAGGCTGGATGCATGCCAGGCTGGGATAGGTCAGGCAGTCAGGGACCTGACCTCTGGTTACACTTCACAGGTTCAGTCCCAAATGGCACCCTATTCCCTTTGTAGTGCGCTACTTTTGACCAGGACCATAGGGTAGTAGCGCACTACTTTTTTTTTTACCAGGGCCCATTAGGCTGTGGTCAAAAGTAGTCCACTATATTGCGATTAGTGTGCCATTTAATCTATCTGCTGTCTGTTCCTGAGTCAGCCATTCTGGTTGACAGTTTACAGCCTTTGTCTCCAGTTAAATATTGACAGGAAGTTGTCCCCTCTATCAGATGCTCTTCCTCTTACTGAAGGTGAATTATTCATAGCACTGAAGTGTTAAGTATTAAACTCCTCCTGGATTTTTTATGGGTTGCCATGGGAACACCGGATGCGTACCAAATGACAAACTATTCCCTGGCCTATATAGTCCACTACTTTACTCAAACCACCCAGGTCAGATGAAATGGACTCGCTGGCTGCCTGCCGGACTGTCTGGGGTTCACAGATTCATAACACTGGACTGTCTGGGGGTCACAGATTCATAACACTGAAACAGGGAGGAGAGAGAGAGAGAGAGAGGGAGAAAGAGAGAGAGAGAGAGAGAGAATATCCTGGAGGAAAATATAAAAGACAGCAGAGGGATAAGATAAGTCATCTGGGGTCATAAAACACATTTAGCACTTTTATTATTCAGAAACATACCGTCAAATACCACCAGTCCATCAAGAAATGAGAAAAAATATTGTGATGTGTTTATTTTGGTCTTAATGGCTCAGTCCTACATACCCATAGTAGTCCAACATCCACCCCCTTTAAGCTGGTTCTTTTGAGACTTACAGTACATAAACTGTGTCAGAAATAGCTCCACCACCACAGTGAAGAGTGATTAGGTGAACCAAACTTCTTACGGGGTGTGTTTTCTCTCTTACGGGCTCAGGTGCCAGGCAGCGGTCCAAAGAGAATGGGGGCGGAGGTGAAGACATTGTTCTGCAAGCCAGCGATTGAGGACGGAGGAGGGGGGTTTCTAATACTGAAAGAGAAAGAAACGGAAAGAAATAGGAAGTGGGGTAGGCGGAGCGAGGGGAAATAGAGCTGGGTGTGTATAGAGAGATGGGGGTGGGGTGGTTGGGTCCAGGAGCTCCCCATGACTAAAACCCTCCTAGAGGAATGTGTATAGAGAGATGGGGGTGGGGTGGTTGGGTCCAGGAGCTCCCCATGACTAAAACCCTCCTAGAGGAATGTGTATGGAGAGATTAGTCAGAAGATGCACTTGATTGTTTCAAGGTTTCCCCTTCTGATTGGCTATGAGAGTTTACCCCAGCTAGGGGGCCCACCAAGAGTTCACAGTCTTTTCAGTGTGTGTGTGTGTGTGTGGCATTGCTCAGAAAGAGCACTTCTCCGTGCAGGCATTTTGTATTCTCCAGGAGAAGAATAGGGTTGATTCATGGAACAGACTTCAGCCATTGTTGAACTATACAGTCCTCTCCTTTGTTGCAAGGCCTTTCTCCCACAAATCAACCTTTTACTGAGGGAGCCTGTACCCGTGTAATTACAAAGACATTGTTATGCAGGTACATTGGTATGACACGACCATTGTATCTCAATGTTCTTACTTTCAATATCAAATCATTCTTAGTCCTTTCAATATAAGACCCCACAAAACAGACTCGCTATGTTGTTTTCATAAGGTGGTGAAAAGTTTGGGAGACATTTTAGAGTGTAGTTTGCTCGTACGCATGCATAAGTGTTTGTGTGTGTGTGTGTGTCACTGTGTGTGTGTGTGTGTGTGTACTCAGTTTCTCTACACCTCTCTGGAGCTATTTCTGAATTCTCCCTCTTGTTGCCCCCACTTCACCCCTCCCGTCAACAAAATGTTCCACTGTGAGCAACGTGAAGAGCATTTTCCCCTGCTATGAATGAACAAAGGTACCCCACCCCCTGCTGTGCCATTGCACCGTGGGCCGAGCATTACCATTTGAAAATGGCCAGTGGGGAGAGGCAGAATGCATTGTGGGCCGCGGCGCCTGAGAGTTCTCTGCCTTACATCAACAACAATACAAAACCAATCATTTCCATGTTTAACCTTAGGAGGAAATCAATGCCCCCCCCCCCCCCCCCCCCTCATATAATTATGATTTACAAGGCAAAACTGATCCTAGATCACTCTGAGATGGTTGTGAATATGGGCCTAGGTCAAAAGTTGTTCACTGTCTAGGGAATAGGGTGCCATTTGGGATTCTGTCCTGATGTCAAACTAAAAGAACCTTGACAGCTGAGAACATGGTGGTCCGGCCCAGAAGTCCCCATGCTGCTAAGGCATTCTCAAGCTCAGCTTTCACAACAAATTGCCTTGTATGCGAGCAGCTACTGTGCGTTCAGTGCCTGGGAGAGTCCGTGTGGGTGTCTGTGTTACAGTGAGTAAATAGCAGTGTCTACGTTAGTTGCTATTTTGTAAGTCGGCAAATATCTTGTTTTATAAAGTCACGCTTTGTGGAGTAAATACTCTCCTTTTTCCCCCCAAAGTGGTCAGTTTATGGATTAAAGATACGACGATGGAGGACGTTTTATCTTTTTGTGTTCGGGCAGAACCTCTTTGTGGAGCGTGAAATTGAGAGGACAGTGTGAAGCGAATCTGGAGTTGGTTGGCTGTTTCTATGTAAAGCCATGAAATGTGTTCCTGTAGAGATACCGTAAACACATCGTACATCTCGGCCAATAGCTTTGACGGATTATGTCCCCAAGGGTTACTAGGTTACACCCCCCCCCCCTTATTCCTCTTAATAGAACCCCCTTCTTCTCCAGAGCTGAGACCTCTTTATCTCTGATCCCATGAATACCGTTACATTAGTTGAGAGTCAAAAAGTCTTCTGGCATGGCTTTTAGTTATGTCAAGGACTGTATTACACAATACACTACTATACTGAGCCCTTTTGGAGAAGGCTATTCAATACACAATTAAAATAATATACCCGCGTGTATCTGTCTTGTTTTCTGTGGTAGAGGGTGTCAGTTGTCTACGTGGCCAGACAGAGATAGATCAGGCTAGAGTCTGAGTGTGTAAACAGGAACTGCTTCAGGCTAAGGAGGAATGTGGCGGAAATGGAGAGGAGAGAGGTGGACATCATGTCATCAATGTGACAATAAAACTAACAAACCGAGGGCTGACTCAAGGGTGCGGAAGACGTTTGTTTTACGTAACGGGCTTGGAGACGGTCAGACTGTACTCTGTGATTGGCGTCAATGGAGGTCTTTAGACGTTGCGCTATCTGACATTCTGACCTGCCCACAATTTAAAGCTTTCATCTAGACTTATACTGCTAGCCTTCGTTGAAAGTTGGTTTGGTGAAAGTTGGTTTGGTGGAAGTTGGTGAGGGTGGAACACCTAACCAACACAGTAGACATGGGTACATCCACAAGAGAGGATCGTCTCCACTGGGAAGGGTTCTATCAACAATATTAGATTTGACCTTTGATATGTGAAATGATCACATGTAAGACTTGAATTGAATATACCTAAGTCTGTTCTGAAACCCAACACACAGGGTGGATGGTACGGGGCTGTATTGACTAAGGACATCAGTTTGGTGCTAGCCTACATCTTGCCGAAATGTCAAGGTGAAACTTAGCGTGTGTGGTTTGTACCAACATGCATTGCAGTTAGACACTACATTGCATATCATATCCTGTTGAAGTTACAGTTTCCATGGTGTCACTGTTTACTGGAGGATTTCAGTGATACTATCAATGTGTCCCTGTGTGTAGCGGAATATAGTGAATCATAGCTGAGAGGAGGAAGGTGGGTGACATCGAGCTACCCTTATGTGTATATACCATTTCCCCTATATAGGTCGTTTTCAATAAAACATCACAAAAGCGTTCAATGTGGCTGCTGGGGAGCAAGGAGACCTCCAGCTCTGCTAAAACCATTGACAACTATGTGCCGTTTTCAAGGGATTGTTAAATAAATGTTAAAACTATTTGTTTTTAATATCATCTCTTGAAGAGAACTACACAGTTCCTATTATTCTACATTTAGGTCTGTCATCAGAGTTATACAGCAACCAGTAAACATCAATTGATCATGTATTTGTGAGGGTAGCCAGATCCATTTGGCATGTAGCTAGCTAGCTAAGCAAACAACACGTGTTATTTCGCTTCCTTCATCAGAGATTAGGCTTTTGGAAAGAGCTTGACATCGTTCTGGTAAAGTTGTCAGTTGGACTACTGTCACTACTACTGATGGAAAGCAAATCAAACAATATCTGGATACATAGCCATCTGGGTTATTCCCTGAAAGCTTGTTATCTAGCTATATTGACGTGATCTGTTATTAGGCTACCCTCACGTATTTGAAATGACATGATCAATTGATGTTAAGCCTACTGATCATGAAAAGTATGCAGTTAGGCCTAGCCTACTTGCTGTAGGCCTATAACTCTGATGATAGATCTAAATGTACGTCATTGTTTTGGATGGAATAATCTGACATTTTGTAGTTCTGACTATGGTCTTCAAGAGGTGATGATATTTGAACCAAATGTTTTTTTTTAGTTTTTTTTTTTACAATCCCTTGAAAATGGCACGCAGTTGTCAATGGTTTTAGCGGCGCTGCGGCTCTCCATGCCCCCCCCCCCCCCCCACCCCCCAGAAGGCAAATAGAACGCTCTGGATCTTACTGTGGTCTTTTATTGATAACGACTTGTACAAAAAATGTATTTAGAGAGTCATCTTTACCACAGTTTGGCTATTGGTTAATCCGTTTCACTTCGGCTTTCCAGCAGGATACTAGAATGTGTTCAAAATGACTATTGACCTGAGTTTGTCAGTGATGATAGCTTCCGCACGGAGTGTGTTATTATGGATTATCTAAATACTGGCTGTATTTACTGTCTGTAACTGGACTGTAGCATTGATTTACTACTGTACTGTAGTCTGTATACACATGGCATCATAAACTGCAAGGGGATAGAAAACGTGGCATGCTATGATAGATTGTTGCTAATGCCTCCTTACAGACTGGTACTAGGCTACTTTAGAAATGGAAAAGTGGACGTTGTGACGTGGTATAGGCCTTACTGGCATTGAGAGAATTGGAGAAACTCAGGACATGGGGTTTCACCCACTCTGTAATTATGTTATTACATTCACATTGGCCCGCATTTAAAAGGCCTTAGTAATCAGAGGATCAGCAGGGTTTAAAAGGCCTTAGTAATCAGAGGATCAGCAGGATTCTCTAGGCCGTAGTAATCAGAGGATCAGCAGGATTCTCTAGGCCGTAGTAATCAGAGGATCAGCAGGATTCTCTAGGCCGTAGTAATCAGAGGATCAGCAGGATTCTCTAGGCCGTAGTAATCAGAGGATCAGCAGGATTCTCTAGGCCGTAGTAATCAGAGGATCAGCAGGGTTTAAAAGGCCTTAGTAATCAGAGGATCAGCAGGATTCTCTAGGCCGTAGTAATCAGAGGATCAGCAGGATTCTCTAGGCCGTAGTAATCAGATGATCAGCAGGATTCTCTAGGTCCACATTAAGAAATGTACCCTGAGCTCTGAACTTCCTTCAGTCCCACGAGCCTGTTCTACCCCAAACCCTTCACACGGCCAATTAATTCGCACTGCGTCCCATATGGCACCCATATATACTACAAAAGTAGTGCACTATATTGGGAATAGGGTGCCATTTGGCTTGATGCTCAGCCTCAGCAGGCTAGCAGCACTCAGAGGAATAGAACAGCCTCTGCTTTAGCAGGCTAGCAGCACTCAGAAGAACAGAATAGAACAGCCTCAGCATGAGGCTACACTCAGAGGAACAGAACAGAACACTCAGAGGAACAGAACACTCAGAGGAAGAGAACAGAACACTCAGAGGAACAGAACAGAACACGCAGAGGAACAGAACAGAACACGCAGAGGAACAGAACACGCAGAGGAACAGAACAGAACAGCCTCAGCATTAGGCTACACTCAGAGGAACAGAACAGAACACGCAGAGGAACAGAACACCCAGAGGAACAGAACAGAACACCCAGAGGAACAGAACACTCAGAGGAACAGAACAGAACAGCCTCAGCATTAGGCTACACTCAGAGGAACAGAACACTCAGAGGAACAGAACACTCAGAGGAACAGAACACTCAGAGGAACAGAACACTCAGAGGAACAGAACACTCAGAGGAACAGAACAGAACAGCCTCAGCATTAGGCTACACTCAGAGGAACAGAACAGAACACGCAGAGGAACAGAACAGAACACGCAGAGGAACAGAACAGAACACTCAGAGGAACAGAACAGAACACTCAGAGGAACAGAACAGAACACGCAGAGGAACAGAACACCCAGAGGAAGAGAACAGAACACCCAGAGGAACAGAACAGAACACGCAGAGGAACAGAACACCCAGAGGAACAGAACAGAACAGCCTCAGCATTAGGCTACACTCAGAGGAACAGAACAGAACACGCAGAGGAACAGAACAGAACACGCAGAGGAACAGAACACCCAGAGGAAGAGAACAGAACACCCAGAGGAACAGAACAGAACACGCAGAGGAACAGAACACTCAGAGGAACAGAACAGAACAGCCTCAGCATTAGGCTACACTCAGAGGAACAGAACAGAACACGCAGAGGAACAGAACACCCAGAGGAACAGAACAGAACACCCAGAGGAACAGAACACTCAGAGGAACAGAACAGAACAGCCTCAGCATTAGGCTACACTCAGAGGAACAGAACACTCAGAGGAACAGAACACTCAGAGGAACAGAACACTCAGAGGAACAGAACACTCAGAGGAACAGAACACTCAGAGGAACAGAACACTCAGAGGAACAGAACAGAACACCCAGAGGAACAGAACAGAACACTCAGAGGAACAGAACAGAACAGCCTCAGCATTAGGCTACACTCAGAGGAACAGAACAGAACACGCAGAGGAACAGAACACCCAGAGGAACAGAACAGAACACCCAGAGGAACAGAACAGAACACTCAGAGGAACAGAACAGAACACCCAGAGGAAGAGAACAGAACACTCAGAGGAACAGAACAGAACACTCAGAGGAACAGAACACTCAGAGGAAGAGAACAGAACAGCCTCAGCATTAGGCTACACTCAGAGGAACAGAACAGCCAGAGGAACAGAACAGAGGAACAGAACACCCAGAGGAACAGAACAGAACACTCAGAGGAACAGAACAGACCACTCAGAGGAACAGAACAGCCAGAGGAACAGAACAGAGGAACAGAACACCCAGAGGAACAGAACAGAACACTCAGAGGAACAGAACACTCATAGGAACAGAACACCCAGAGGAACAGAACACTCAGAGGAACAGAACACCCAGAGGAACAGAACAGAGGAACAGAACAGAGGAACAGAACACCCAGAGGAACATAACACCCAGAGGAACAGAACACCCAGAGGAACAGAACAGAGGAACAGAACACCCAGAGAAACAGAACACCCAGAGGAACAGAACACCCAGAGGAACAGAACAGAGGAACAGAACACCCAGAGGAACATAACACCCAGAGGAACAGAACACCCAGAGGAACAGAACAGAGGAACAGAACACCCAGAGGAACAGAACACTCAGAGGAACAGAACACTCAGAGGAACAGAACAGAGGAACAGAACACCCAGAGAAACAGAACACTCAGAGGAACAGAACACTCAGAGGAACAGAACACCCAGAGGAACAGAACAGAGGAACAGAACACCCAGAGGAACAGAACACTCAGAGGAACAGAACACTCAGAGGAACAGAACACTCAGAGGAACAGGACACCCAGAGAAACAGAACACTCAGAGGAACAGAACACTCAGAGGAACAGAACACTCAGAGGAACAGAACACCCAGAGGAACAGAACACCCAGAGGAACAGAACAGAGGAACAGAACACCCAGAGGAACAGAACACTCAGAGGAACAGAACACTCAGAGCAACAGAACAGAGGAACAGAACACCCAGAGAAACAGAACACCCAGAGGAACAGAACAGAGGAACAGAACAGAGGAACAGAACACTCAGAGGAACAGAACACTCAGAGGAACAGAACAGAGGAACAGAACACTCAGAAGAACAGAACACCCAGAGGAACAGAACACTCAGAGGAACAGAACACCCAGAGGAACAGAACACCCAGAGGAACAGAACACTCAGAGGAACAGAACACCCAGAGAAACAGAACACCCAGAGGAACAGAACAGAGGAACAGAACACCCAGAGGAACAGAACACCCAGAGGAACAGAACACCCAGAGGAACAGAACACTCAGAGGAACAGAACACCCAGAGGAACAGAACACTCAGAGGAACAGAACAGAGGAACAGAACACCCAGAGAAACAGAACACCCAGAGGAACAGAACAGAGGAACAGAACACCCAGAGGAACAGAACACCCAGAGGAACAGAACACCCAGAGGAACAGAACACTCAGAGGAACAGAACAGAGGAACAGAACACTCAGAGGAACAGAACACTCAGAAGAACAGAACAGAACAGAGGCACAGAACAGAGGAACAGAACAGAACAGAGGAACAGAACACTCAGAGTAACAGAACAGAACAGAACAGAACAGAGGCACAGAACAGAGGAACAGAACACTCAGAGGAACAGAACAGAACAGAGGAACAGAACAGAGGCACAGAACAGAACAGAACAGAGGAACAGAATACTCAGAGGAACAGAACACTCAGAGGAACAGATCACTCAGAGGAACAGAACAGAACACTCAGAGGAGCAGAACAGAGGAACAGAACACTCAGAGGAGCAGAACAGAGGAACAGAACACTCAGAGGAACAGAACAGAAAAGAGGAACAGATCACTCAGAGGAACAGAACAGAGGAACGGAACAGAACACTCAGAGGAACAGAACAGAACAGAGGAACAGAACACTCAGAGGAACAGGCCGTTCAAAGTCGTCAGGTTCTCATTCCACCATCATTACTATAATTATTTTCTATATTTACCTACAGTATGGTGAAATGAGGCCAAATGAGATGTGCTGGTTCACCCTTTCTTATGCAGTATGCACCACCATCACCCCCGGGGCACGTGTTAAAGATGGGCTGGCCCTGATTTTCACACCAGCAGCCCATTGCCGGGGTACCACATCTGCAGGGGGGGAGGGGGGGGCTTGGGAGGGGTTTAAATCCTTGTCTCCTTAATTTCAGCTAGGGCTGCTACTCTCTCCCGTTGCCTAGGGACACAGATCTGTGGTGGTGATGTTGGCTGAAGCAGAGGGGGAATTTGGACTGTCGTATTTGTGAGCTCATTTACCCAAAGCCACCTTCATTAGGCTGATGTGTACTCTGGAGGCAGAGCCACCCAGTGAGCTCTTCCTGAACACTGACTGACTTGGAGTTGGGAGGTAGGCGGGGCCCCGTTCAGTGGTGACGTTACGTAAAGGCTTTTTATTTTCGGGTTGCTCAGCAACCAAGCATACGTGTTCCCCCAAAACAAATGAGAGAACTGTTATTTGTGCTTCGGCGAGACCCTGTTGAAACCCCTGTTGATATAGAAATGTCTGAGTCATAAAACTCCCCAGAGTGGCTGGAGGGGTGGTAGGTCTAATTTAAGGGAATGAAAGGAGGTAAACAGCTGGATATACATGTATGTGTGTGTGTTCCAGCCTCCAGGTGTGGGTCTGGACAGTTCAACACTGCACTATTCCACACTTCTAATGACAACAGCATATGAGACCAGGACTATATATCACTAGCCAGATGTATCCCAGCCGTGGACAGAGAGACGTGAGACTCATCTCCAACTAGGTCATGTGTGAATCAGAGTTTTCTTTCTCTTCAGTCATTAGCCTACGTGTCTGGAGACACACAAACTGTTTATGTGTTCAATTCTTATCTTAAAACTATTATCTAAGTACTGGTGCTAGATTGTACTCCATATTATCAGTTTGTGATGAAGCTACCTACCAAGTGACAGAGACAGTGAGTCAACATACTGAAGAATGTTTTGTTGTAGCTACCTGGAAGGGAATCCTGGGTGGATCATTATCACTGTCTCCCTGTATAATCATCCCATTGGTGATGTTAGGTAAGAGAAGGACTAGAAAACCCCCTCTCTGTTTAGGGACGTTAGTAGCTAGGTAGTAGCTAGCTGGCAGCCTGGCTAGCTGGCTTTAGCCTCGATTAAAACATAGCAAGCTAGCTAGCCTTTTTAGCTTCCCACATCTCCATGTGAAATAATTAGATCTATAAATAAATAATATGCTCTGGCAAATATTCTTTACTTGCTGGTGTGTAACCTACAATGTTATCCCAGTTAATATGCTGCTTGGATGTATTCACTCCCATACCAGAATGTCATAGAAAAAGCACATATCTCACAGCTGTTTTTACCAGTTGCCTGGAATTACTAGTTATTATAAATGTTTTAAACAGTCACTGAGATTGTAATTGCTTATCAATGCAAAATAGGCTACTTTGATGCATAACCTATAGATCAGATCAAGGAACCAAGCATATTTCATTGCCTACACAACCCTGTCTCCACGGCTACAGAAGGAATGATACAGCGCGTTACAGTTTTCATGTGACACAGGAGTATGTCAGAGCGAAATACAAGGAGCCGCCACTTTTTGATGAAAAACGACATTGCTACGCTTCGTCGGCTCCCTTTGCGTATTCTGTGTAGACCCCTTTAGAGAAGAACCAGAAAGACCCTTCCCTGGTTAGGGACGTTGGGTAACAGAAGGACCAGAAAGACCACTCCCTGGTTAGGGACGTTGGGTAACAGAAGGACCAGAAAGACTCTTCTCTGGTTAGGGACATTGGGTAACAGAAGAACCAGAAAGACCACTCCCTGGTTAGGGACGTTGGGTAACAGAAGGACCAGAAAGACCCTTCCCTGGTTAGGGACGTTGGGTAACAGAAGAACCAGAAAGACCCTTCCCTGGTTAGGGACGTTGGGTAACAGAAGGACCAGAAAGACTCTTCTCTGGTTAGGGACGTTGGGTAACAGAAGGACCAGAAAGACCCTTCCCTGGTTAGGGATGTTGGGTAACAGAAGAACCAGAAAGACCCTTCCCTGGTTAGGGACGTTGGGTAACAGAAGGACCAGAAAGACTCTTCCCTGGTTAGGGACGTTGGGTAACAGAAGAACCAGAAAGACCACTCCCTGGTTAGGGACGTTGGGTAACAGAAGGACCAGAAAGACCCTTCCCTGGTTAGGGACGTTGGGTAACAGAAGGACCAGAAAGACTCTTCCCTGGTTAGGGACATTGGGTAACAGAAGAACCAGAAAGACCACTCCCTGGTTAGGGACGTTGGGTAACAGAAGGACCAGAAAGACTCTTCCCTGGTTAGGGACGTTGGGTAACAGAAGAACCAGAAAGACCCTTCCCTGGTTAGGGACGTTGGGTAACAGAAGAACCAGAAAGACCACTCTCTGGTTAGGGACGTTGGGTAACAGAAGGACCAGAAAGACCACTCTCTGGTTAGGGACGTTGGGTAACAGAAGAACCAGAAAGACCCTTCCCTGGTTAGGGACGTTGGGTAACAGAAGGACCAGAAAGACCACTCCCTGGTTAGGGACGTTGGGTAACAGAAGAACCAGAAAGACCACTCCCTGGTTAGGGACGTTGGGTAACAGAAGGACCAGAAAGACCCTTCCCTGGTTAGGGACGTTGGGTAACAGAAGAACCAGAAAGAGCCTTCTCTGGTTAGGGACGTTGGGTAACAGAAGAACCAGAAAGACCACTCCCTGGTTAGGGACATTGGGTAACAGAAGGACCAGAAAGACCCTTCCCTGGTTAGGGACGTTGGGTAACAGAAGAACCAGAAAGACCCTTCCCTGGTTAGGGACGTTGGGTAACAGAAGGACCAGAAAGACTCTTCCCTGGTTAGGGACGTTGGGTAACAGAAGAACCAGAAAGACCACTCCCTGGTTAGGGACGTTGGGTAACAGAAGAACCAGAAAGACTCTTCCCTGGTTAGGGACGTTGGGTAACAGAAGAACCAGAAAGACCACTCCCTGGTTAGGGACGTTGGGTAACAGAAGAACAAGAAAGACCCTTCCCTGGTTAGGGACATTGGGTAACAGAAGGACCAGAAAGACCCTTCTCTGGTTAGGGACGTTGGGTAACAGAAGAACCAGAAAGACCCTTCCCTGGTTAGGGACGTTGGGTAACAGAAGGACCAGAAAGACCCTTCTCTGGTTAGGGACGTTGGGTAACAGAAGAACCAGAAAGACCCTTCCCTGGTTAGGGATGTTGGGTAACAGAAGAACCAGAAAGACTCTTCCCTGGTTAGGGACGTTGGGTAACAGAAGAACCAGAAAGACCCTTCCCTGGTTAGGGACGTTGGGTAACAGAAGAACCAGAAAGACTCTTCCCTGGTTAGGGACGTTGGGTAACAGAAGAACCAGAAAGACCCTTCCCTGTTTAGGGACGTTGGGTAACAGAAGAACCAGAAAGACCACTCCCTGGTTAGGGACGTTGGGTAACAGAAGAACCAGAAAGAGCCTTCTCTGGTTAGGGACGTTGGGTAACAGAAGAACCAGAAAGACCACTCCCTGGTTAGGGACGTTGGGTAACAGAAGAACCAGAAAGACTCTTCCCTGGTTAGGGACGTTGGGTAACAGAAGAACCAGAAAGACCCTTCCCTGTTTAGGGACGTTGGGTAACAGAAGAACCAGAAAGACCACTCCCTGGTTAGGGACGTTGGGTAACAGAAGAACCAGAAAGAGCCTTCTCTGGTTAGGGACGTTGGGTAACAGAAGAACCAGAAAGACCCTTCCCTGGTTAGGGACGTTGGGTAACAGAAGAACCAGAAAGACCCTTCCCTGGTTAGGGACGTTGGGTAACAGAAGGACCAGAAAGACCCTTCCCTGGTTAGGGACGTTGGGTAACAGAAGAACCAGAAAGACCCTTCCCTGGTTAGGGACGTTGGGTAACAGAAGGACCAGAAAGACCCTTCCCTGGTTAGGGACGTTGGGTAACAGAAGGACCAGAAAGACCACTCCCTGGTTAGGGACGTTGGGTAACAGAAGGACCAGAAAGACCACTCCCTGGTTTGTCATGGTTCATGTCGTGAGAGGTGGTGGAATGCCCCTCTTTCCCCCCTCTCACGAGGTACTTACTGCTCATTAAAAGACAACTTCCATGTTCCAGGATCCAAGGAAGCCCATTGGTTGTCATCAGTAGAGTAAGAGCCGGGGCCTCCCGGCCTCCCAACCCACTGACAGATGGAGGACAGATGTTTACCGGAGGATCAACAGTCAGCAGCCCGCTGAGTCACCTCCGTATGACTAGCCAATGTTTTTACCAGGGATATATGTATGTATGTGCTCACTGGTCGTCACACCTGCTCCAATTACAGATGTGTAGTAGCACAGACCAAACCAAGACCAACAAATAGGAGACCATTTCTTTTCCTCCTCACTTTAGATCAAAAATATTTCTCAGTCTCAACATTTCTGTTAGGTCATTTGCATTGCTGGTATCATCATGTTTTTGCTGTCACAATATATCAAGACTATATTCAGCTCACATTAACTGGAATCCTATTCTGGTTTAATACTCTTCTGAGTCATTGATTCTGCTGAAGTGCTTTGCATGGACAAATCTGAATCATTACTATAAACGGTTAACTTTAGCCCCTTGAAACCCAAACTTTGCATAGCAGGAAGTGCTTGTATTAGTATGCATTTGTGTGTGTGTGTGTGTGTGTGTGTGTGTGTGTGTGTGTGTGTGTGTGTGTGTGTGTGTGTGTGTGTGTGTGTGTGTGTGTGTGTGTGTGTGTGTGTGTATGTGTGTGCGTGCGTGCGTGCGTGCGTGCGTGCGTGCGTGCGTGCGTGCGTGCTCACTCAGTTGTCAGACCTCAGAAGTCCAGTTACCACAGTATAACAGTTGAGTTTATTCACTGTCAGTATGCATCAACTTTTGCTGATGAGTGTTGACAAAGTATTGGCTTCGAGCTACCTCACTACTGTATATTGACTGTTGTGTGTGTGTCCTGATCGGGTCTTTTTATGTACCCGGTCCCGTTCATCTATGGGAGAGAGAGAGGGGGAGATATCAAACAGCGAGGAGAGACTGCATCCAGATGAAGTGTTTTGACCAGATGGAGTTTTATTTAATCACTCAAATGAAAGCTCAATTGTTCAGATGAAATAGTCAAAAAGAAGACGTGTAAAGTTTGTTGCCATCTCTGGGTGCATTGGTGCTTCAAACCTGCAAAAAATAGAGGTGTGTGTGTGTGTGTGTTTGCAATGTGTGTGTGCAAGAGTGTTTAGTGTTTTTAGTGTGTGAGGTAAAGTTGTTGATACAAGGGGAAGCTAACCGCTGACAGTCAGATATGAGAACTAGCAGACTATTGGTGGTTTAGAGGTGTTAGGATTAGTGGAGCTCTTATCTTTACACTCTGAAAGACTAACTGAGTAAGGCTCTTTCACTGTGTGTGTGTGGTTGTTTGTGTTTGTTTGTGTGGTAAGATGAGTCCTTCTCATGTCTATTGTTGTGGTAGTGACCTCTCCAGTCATTCTTATGTCTGTTGTTGTTGTGGTAGTGACCTCTCCTGTCCTTCTCATGTCTGTTGGTGTTGTGGTAGTGACCTCTCCTGTCCTTCTCATGTCTATTGTTGTTGTGGTAGTGACCTCTCCTGTCCTTCTCATGTATATTGTTGTTGTGGTAGTGACCTCTCCAGTCCTTCTCATGTCTGTTGTTGTGGTAGTGACCTCTCCTGTCCTTCTCATATCTATTGTTGTGGTAGTGACCTCTCCAGTCCTTCTCATGTCTGTTGTTGTGGTAGTGACCTCTCCAGTCATTCTTATGTCTGTTGTTGTGGTAGTGACCTCTCCAGTCCTTCTCATGTCTGTTGTTGTGGTAGTGACCTCTCCAGTCCTTCTCATGTCTATTGTTGTGGTAGTGACCTCTCCTGTCCTTCTCATGTCTATTGTTGTGGTAGTGACCTCTCCAGTCCTTCTCATGTCTATTGTTGTTGTGGTAGTGACCTCTCCAGTCATTCTTATGTCTGTTGTTGTGGTAGTGACCTCTCCAGTCCTTCTCATGTCTGTTGTTGTGGTAGTGACCTCTCCTGTCCTTCTCATGTCTATTGTTGTGGTAGTGACCTCTCCAGTCATTCTTATGTCTGTTGTTGTTGTGGTAGTGACCTCTCCTGTTCTTCTCATGTCTATTGTTGTTGTGGTAGTGACCTCTCCAGTCATTCTTATGTCTATTGTTGTTGTGGTAGCGACCTCTCCTGTCGTTCTCATGTCTATTGTTGTTGTGGTAGTGACCTCTCCTGTCCTTCTCATGTCTGTTGTTGTGGTAGTGACCTCTCCAGTCCTTCTCATGTCTGTTGGTGTGGTAGTGACCTCTCCTGTTCTTCTCATGTCTATTGTTGTTGTGGTAGTGACCTCTCCAGTCCTTCTCATGTCTATTGTTGTGGTAGCGACCTCTCCTGTTCTTCTCATGTCTATTGTTGTTGTGGTAGTGACCTCTCCTGTCCTTCTCATGTCTGTTGTTGTGGTAGTGACCTCTCCAGTCCTTCTCATGTCTATTGTTGTGGTAGTGACCTCTCCTGTTCTTCTCATGTCTATTGTTGTTGTGGTAGTGACCTCTCCAGTACTTCTCATGTCTATTGTTGTGGTAGTGACCTCTCCTGTTCTTCTCATGTCTATTGTTGTTGTGGTAGTGACCTCTCCTGTCCTTCTCATGTCTATTGTTGTTGTGGTAGTGATCTCTCCTGTCCTTCTCATGTCTATTGGTGTGGTAGTGACCTCTCCTGTCCTTCTCATGTCTATTGTTGTTGTGGTAGTGACCTCTCCAGTACTTCTCATGTCTATTGTTGTTGTGGTAGTGACCTCTCCAGTCCTTCTCATGTCTATTGTTGTGGTAGTGACCTCTCCAGTCCTTCTCATGTCTATTGTTGTGGTAGTGACCTCTCCTGTTCTTCTCATGTCTATTGTTGTTGTGGTAGTGACATCTCCTGTCCTTCTCATGTCTATTGTTGTTGTGGTAGTGACCTCTCCTGTCCTTCTCATGTCTATTGTTGTGGTAGTGACCTCTCCAGTCATTCTTATGTCTGTTGTTGTTGTGGTAGTGACCTCTCCTGTCCTTCTCATGTCTATTGTTGTGGTAGTGACCTCTCCAGTCATTCTTATGTCTGTTGTTGTTCTGGTAGTGACCTCTCCTGTTCTTCTCATGTCTATTGTTGTTGTGGTAGTGACCTCTCCAGTCATTCTTATGTCTATTGTTGTTGTGGTAGCGACCTCTCCTGTCGTTCTCATGTCTATTGTTGTTGTGGTAGTGACCTCTCCTGTCCTTCTCATGTCTGTTGTTGTTGTGGTAGTGACCTCTCCTGTCCTTCTCATGTCTGTTGTTGTGGTAGTGACCTCTCCTGTCCTTCTCATGTCTATTGTTGTTGTGGTAGTGACCTCTCCTGTCCTTCTCATGTCTGTTGTTGTGGTAGTGACCTCTCCAGTCCTTCTCATGTCTATTGTTGTGGTAGTGACCTCTCCTGTCCTTCTCATGTCTATTGTTGTGGTAGTGACCTCTCCAGTCATTCTTATGTCTATTGTTGTTGTGGTAGCGACCTCTCCTGTCGTTCTCATGTCTATTGTTGTTGTGGTAGTGACCTCTCCTGTCCTTCTCATGTCTGTTGTTGTGGTAGTGACCTCTCCAGTCCTTCTCATGTCTGTTGTTGTTGTGGTAGTGACCTCTCTAGTCCTTCTCATGTCTGTTGTTGTTGTGGTAGCGACCTCTCCTGTCGTTCTCATGTCTATTGTTGTTGTGGTAGTGACCTCTCCTGTCCTTCTCATGTCTGTTGTTGTGGTAGTGACCTCTCCAGTCCTTCTCATGTCTGTTGTTGTTGTGGTAGTGACCTCTCTAGTCCTTCTCATGTCTGTTGTTGTTGTGGTAGCGACCTCTCCTGTCGTTCTCATGTCTATTGTTGTTGTGGTAGTGACCTCTCCTGTCCTTCTCATGTCTGTTGTTGTGGTAGTGACCTCTCCTGTCCTTCTCATGTCTGTTGTTGTGGTAGTGACCTCTCCAGTCCTTCTCATGTCTGTTGTTGTTGTGGTAGTGACCTCTCCTGGGCTTCTCATGTCTATTGTTGTTGTGGTAGTGACCTCTCCAGTCCTTCTCATGTCTATTGTTGTGGTAGTGACCTCTCCTGTCCTTCTCATGTCTATTGTTGTTGTGGTAGTGACCTCTCCAGTCCTTCTCATGTCTATTGTTGTGGTAGCGACCTCTCCTGTTCTTCTCATGTCTATTGTTGTTGTGGTAGTGACCTCTCCTGTCCTTCTCATGTCTGTTGTTGTGGTAGTGACCTCTCCAGTCCTTCTCATGTCTATTGTTGTGGTAGTGACCTCTCCTGTCCTTCTCATGTCTATTGTTGTGGTAGCGACCTCTCCTGTCCTTCTCATGTCTATTGTTGTGGTAGTGACCTCTCCAGTCCTTCTCATGTCTATTGTTGTGGTAGTGATCTCTCCTGTCCTTCTCATGTCTATTGTTGTGGTAGTGACCTCTCCTGTCCTTCTCATGTCTATTGTTGTGGTAGTGACCTCTCCTGTCTTTCTCATGTCTATTGTTGTGGTAGTGACCTCTCCAGGCCTTCTCATGTCTATTGTTGTGGTAGCGACCTCTCCTGTCCTTCTCATGTCTATTGTTGTTGTGGTAGTGACCTCTCCAGTACTTCTCATGTCTATTGTTGTGGTAGTGACCTCTCCTGTCCTTCTCATGTCTATTGTTGTTGTGGTAGTGACCTCTCCAGTCCTTCTCATGTCTATTGTTGTGGTAGTGACCTCTCCTGTCGTTCTCATGTCTATTGTTGTTGTGGTAGTGACCTCTCCAGTCCTTCTCATGTCTATTGTTGTGGTAGCGACCTCTCCTGTCCTTCTCATGTCTATTGTTGTGGTAGCGACCTCTCCTGTCCTTCTCATGTCTATTGTTGTGGTAGTGACCTCTCCTGTCCTTCTCATGTCTATTGTTGTTGTGGTAGTGATCTCTCCTGTCCTTCTCATGTCTATTGTTGTTGTGGTAGTGACCTCTCCTGTCCTTCTCATGTCTATTGGTGTGGTAGTGACCTCTCCTGTCCTTCTCATGTCTATTGTTGTTGTGGTAGTGACCTCTCCAGTACTTCTCATGTCTATTGTTGTTGTGGTAGTGACCTCTCCTGTCCTTCTCATATCTATTGTTGTGGTAGTGACCTCTCCTGTCGTTCTCATGTCTATTGTTGTTGTGGTAGTGATCTCTCCTGTCCTTCTCATGTCTATTGTTGTGGTAGTGACCTCTCCAGTCCTTCTCATGTCTATTGTTGTGGTAGTGACCTCTCCAGTCCTTCTCATGTCTATTGTTGTGGTAGTGACCTCTCCTGTTCTTCTCATGTCTATTGTTGTTGTGGTAGTGACCTCTCCAGTCCTTCTCATGTCTATTGTTGTGGTAGTGACCTCTCCTGTCTTTCTCATGTCTATTGTTGTGGTAGTGACCTCTCCAGTCCTTCTCATGTCTATTGTTGTGGTAGCGACCTCTCCTGTCCTTCTCATGTCTATTGTTGTTGTGGTAGTGACCTCTCCAGTCCTTCTCATGTCTATTGTTGTGGTAGTGACCTCTCCAGTCCTTCTCATGTCTATTGTTGTGGTAGTGACCTCTCCTGTTCTTCTCATGTCTATTGTTGTTGTGGTAGTGACCTCTCCAGTCCTTCTCATGTCTATTGTTGTGGTAGTGACCTCTCCTGTCCTTCTCATGTCTATTGTTGTGGTAGTGACCTCTCCAGTCCTTCTCATGTCTATTGTTGTGGTAGCGACCTCTCCTGTCCTTCTCATGTCTATTGTTGTTGTGGTAGTGACCTCTCCTGTCCTTCTCATGTCTATTGTTGTGGTAGTGACCTCTCCTGTCCTTCTCATGTCTATTGTTGTTGTGGTAGTGATCTCTCCTGTCCTTCTCATGTCTATTGTTGTTGTGGTAGTGATCTCTCCTGTCCTTCTCATGTCTATTGGTGTGGTAGTGACCTCTCCTGTCCTTCTCATGTCTATTGTTGTTGTGGTAGTGACCTCTCCAGTACTTCTCATGTCTATTGTTGTTGTGGTAGTGACCTCTCCTGTCCTTCTCATATCTATTGTTGTGGTAGTGACCTCTCCTGTCGTTCTCATGTCTATTGTTGTTGTGGTAGTGATCTCTCTTGTCCTTCTCATGTCTATTGTTGTGGTAGTGACCTCTCCAGTCCTTCTCATGTCTATTGTTGTGGTAGTGACCTCTCCAGTCCTTCTCATGTCTATTGTTGTGGTAGTGACCTCTCCTGTTCTTCTCATGTCTATTGTTGTTGTGGTAGTGACCTCTCCAGTCCTTCTCATGTCTATTGTTGTGGTAGTGACCTCTCCTGTCTTTCTCATGTCTATTGTTGTGGTAGTGACCTCTCCAGTCCTTCTCATGTCTATTGTTGTGGTAGCGACCTCTCCTGTCCTTCTCATGTCTATTGTTGTTGTGGTAGTGACCTCTCCAGTCCTTCTCATGTCTATTGTTGTGGTAGTGACCTCTCCAGTCCTTCTCATGTCTATTGTTGTGGTAGTGACCTCTCCTGTTCTTCTCATGTCTATTGTTGTTGTGGTAGTGACCTCTCCAGTCCTTCTCATGTCTATTGTTGTGGTAGTGACCTCTCCTGTCCTTCTCATGTCTATTGTTGTGGTAGTGACCTCTCCAGTCCTTCTCATGTCTATTGTTGTGGTAGCGACCTCTCCTGTCCTTCTCATGTCTATTGTTGTTGTGGTAGTGACCTCTCCTGTTCTTCTCATGTCTATTGTTGTGGTAGTGACCTCTCCTGTCCTTCTCATGTCTGTTGTTGTGGTAGTGACCTCTCCTGTTCTTCTCATGTCTATTGTTGTTGTGGTAGTGACCTCTCCAGTCATTCTCATATCTATTGTTGTTGTGGTAGTGACCTCTCCTGTCCTTCTCATGTCTATTGTTGTGGTAGTGACCTCTCCTGTCCTTCTCATGTCTGTTGTTGTGGTAGGGACCTCTCCAGTCCTTCTCATGTCTGTTGTTGTGGTAGTGACCTCTCCTGTCCTTCTCATGTCTGTTGTTGTGGTAGTGACCTCTCCAGTCCTTCTCATGTCTATTGTTGTGGTAGTGACCTCTCCTGTCCTTCTCATATCTATTGTTGTTGTGGTAGTGACCTCTCCAGTCCTTCTCATGTCTATTGTTGTTGTGGTAGTGACCTCTCCAGTCCTTCTCATGTCTATTGTTGTTGTGGTAGTGACCTCTCCTGTTCTTCTCATGTCTATTGTTGTTGTGGTAGTGACCTCTCCAGTCCTTCTCATATCTATTGTTGTTGTGGTAGTGACCTCTCCTGTCCTTCTCATGTCTATTGTTGTTGTGGTAGTGACCTCTCCTGTCCTTCTCATGTCTATTGTTGTTGTGGTAGTGACCTCTCCAGTCCTTCTCATGTCTATTGTTGTTGTGGTAGTGACCTCTCCTGTCCTTCTCATGTCTATTGTTGTGGTAGTGACCTCTCCAGTCCTTCTCATGTCTATTGTTGTGGTAGTGACCTCTCCTGTCCTTCTCATGTCTATTGTTGTGGTAGTGACCTCTCCTGTCCTTCTCATGTCTATTGTTGTGGTAGTGACCTCTCCTATCCTTCTCATGTCTATTGTTGTTGTGGTAGTGACCTCTCCTGTCCTTCTCATGTCTATTGTTGTTGTGGTAGTGACCTCTCCTGTCCTTCTCATGTCTATTGTTGTGGTAGTGACCTCTCCAGTCCTTCTCATGTCTGTTGTTGTTGTGGTAGTGACCTCTCTAGTCCTTCTCATGTCTGTTGACCTCTCCTGTCCTTCTCATGTCTATTGTTGTTGTGGTAGTGACCTCTCCTGTCCTTCTCATGCTGTAAATATTACATGGAATCCTACTAGAACAGAGGCTTTGCTTTCAGAACTGTTGTCTCAGCAATTAATCAAACTTTCATTCATAAAGGAGGTTAGATGGATATAGATGTCTATATTTGTACTGTATCAGGGGAATAGCGAGGCAGTTCATACTCATAATAATCAGCATTTCTGTTGCTCCTAAGAGACTGTAACTAGCACGTTCATCATCTGAATAATGAACAAGAACAGAGCCCAGCGATCCGCTCCCATTGGCCAGCAGCATGCCGTGACATTTGAGGTCAGGCAAGCGGCCGGGTGGGGGGGGGGGGTAATTGTGGTCTGTAATTGTGCAATGAGTGTTGGGGCCTGTGACAGAGCACTGAGACAATGGCTAGTGAGGCCAGACGCCCAGTGAGACGCCCAGTGAGAGATAACGATAACCACCGACCTAGTTAAGGTTCACATGGGAACCCTGTGTATGTCACAAATGGCACCCTATTCCCTTCATAGTGCACTACTTTTGACCAGATCGCTATAGACCCTGGTCAAAAGTAGTGCACTATGTAGGTAATAGGGTGCCATTTGGGACGCAATTCAGGAGAATCAGAGCCGGTGTGAAAAGGGAGAAGGCCAGGGAACATTTAGCCTGAGAGGAATGCTTCCTGAATCATGATTCCCACACAGTGACAGAGAAGGGCTCAGATAAGGTGTGCTTGAGAGAGCAAGGAAGAGAGTGACAGTGAAAGACAGTGTGTGAGAGAGAGGTCTTAGCCTACATTCTGAAATGAGAGACTATATGCAGAAACAGCAAGGACAGTGCTTCCTGAACACTGGGTTATGTGTTTGTATTCTATTCATAACTCTGTAGAACAAGCTGTTTGTTACTGTAGAATGAGCTGTTTGTTACTGTAGAATGAGCTGTTTGTTACTGTAGAGCGAGCTGTTTGTTACTGTAGAGCGAGCTGTTTGTTACTGTAGAACGAGCTGTTTGTTACTGTAGAGCGAGCTGTTTGTTACTGTAGAACGAGCTGTTTGTTACTGTAGAATGAGCTGTTTGTTACTGTAGAACGAGCTGTTTGTTACTGTAGAACGAGCTGTTTGTTATTGTAGAACAAGCTGTTTGTTATTGTAGAACGAGCTGTTTGTTACTGTAGAACGAGCTGTTTGTTACTGTAGAACGAGCTGTTTGTTACTGTAGAATGAGCTGTTTGTTACTGTATAACGAGCTGTTTGTTACTGTAGAACAAGCTGTTTGTTACTGTAGTTGTTACTGTAGAACAAGCTGTTTGTTATTGTAGAACTTGTTACTGTAGAACAAGCTGTTTGTTACTGTAGAACGAGTTATTTGTTACTGTAGAACGAGCTGTTTGTTACTGTAGAACGAGTTATTTGTTACTGTAGAACGAGCTGTTTGTTATTGTAGAACTTGTTACTGTAGAACAAGCTGTTTGTTACTGTAGAACGAGTTATTTGTTACTGTAGAACGAGCTGTTTGTTACTGTAGAACGAGCTGTTTTATTACTGTAGAACGATCTGTTTGTTATTGTAGAACGAGCTGTTTGTTACTGTAGAACAAGCTGTTAGTTACTGTAGAACGAGCTGTTTGTTACTGTAGTTGTTACTGTAGAACAAGCTGTTTGTTACTGTAGAACGAGCTGTTTGTTACCGTAGAACAAGCTGTTAGTTACTGTAAAATGAGCTGTTTGTTACTGTAGAACGAGCTGTTAGTTACGGCAATGAATGATCCTGTACTGTGTCAGCCCAGATTCTCTGATAGAGTAGCCCAGCCCAGCCCAGGTTCTCTGATATCCCAGCCCAGTCCAGCCCAGGTTCTCTGATAGAGTAGCCCAGCCCAGGTTCTCTGATAGCCCAGCCAAGCCCAGGTTCTCTGATAGTCCAGCCCAGCCCAGGTTCTCTGCTTGCCCAGCTCAGCTCAGCACAGGTTCTCTGATAGAGTAGCCCAGCCCAGCCCAGGTTTTCTGATAGCCCAGCCCAGGTTCTCTGATAGCCCAGCCCAGGTTCTCTGCCAACCAAGCCCAGCCCAGGTTCTCTGATAGAGTAGCCCAGCCCAGCCCTAGTTCTTTGATAGCCCAGCCCAGCTCAGCCCAGGTTCTCCGATAGCACAGCCCAGCTCAGGTTCTCTGCTAGCCCAGCCCAGGTTCTCTGCTAGCCCAGCCCAGCTCAGGTTCTCTGCTAGACAAACCCAGGACAGGTTCTCTGCTAGACAAGCCCAGGTCAGGTTCTCTGCTAGACAAGCCCATCCCAGGTTCTCTGCTAGCCCAGCCTAGCTCAGGTTCTCTGCTAGCGTAGCAGGTAAAAAGCAGTAAAGCACACTGACTGTACTGTGTATGAAGAAAAGCAGATTTAAAATGAACAGTAAGTCCGGTGGACTTGTGTTACACGGTGAGCTCAATCCTGCCAGTCCCACTGTGGGTTTATCTCTGCTTGGGATGTGATGATAAGGAACCTTTTTGTGGTTGTATGTTTTGATAGCCATTTTATTGCTATGCTAGCCTGTAGTGCAGACGGTATGTATGCGTATTTGTTTTGCACTGAATGTCGGTTTACCAAGTGTCTGTCCCCTATAGACACAATAGCAGCAACCCTTAGGGGTTTCCCATCTCTAGTGCTGTGGTTAGGAACCATTATCCCTTCCTATGACCACACACCACCACAACAACCAACCGGTTGGGTCACCATGCCCTGGAGCACTCCCAGCAAAGACTGAGAGAAAATCCTATCAAATTCAAATCAGTCGAAAAGACATCTGGCATCGGAGCTAATAGAATTTTGCATGGTAATTGCAAGTTCTGCAAAGCACAAATGTGACAGTTCACCCTAGGTCGAACTGTGGATGAGAGCCACATAGACTAGAACAGTGGTTCCCAAACTGTGGGTCGGGCTGGGGCCCTGATGGGTCGAGGGGAACCCCCCTACCTTCCCAAAATATATATACAGTACCAGTCAAAAGTTTGGATACACCTACTCATTCCAGGGTTTTTCCTCATCACTGTAGACTGATCTCTTCTTTAACGGTACTACGTTGTTTACTGTAGACTGATCTCTTCTTTAACGGTACTATGTTGTTTACAGTAGACTGATCTCTTCTTTAACGGTACTATGATGTTTACTGTAGACTGATCTCTTCTTTAACGGTACTATGTTGTTTACAGTAGATCCCTCTCTTCTTTAAATCAAATCAAATGTTATTGGTCACATACACATATTTAGCAGATGTTATTGCGGTTGTAGCGAATTGCTTGTGTTTCTAGCTCCAACTGTGCAGTAGTATCTAACAATTCACAACATTACACAAATCTAAAAGTAAATGAATGGAATTAAGAAATATATAAATATTAGGACGAGCAATGTCTGAGTGGCAATGACTAAAATACAGTAGAATAGAATACAGTATATACATATGAAATGAGTAAAGCAGTATGTAAACATGATTAAAGTGACTAGTGTTCCATTATTAAAGTGGCCAGTGATTCCATGTCTATGTACATAGGGCAGCAGCCTCTAAGGTGCAAGGTTGAGTAACCGGGTGGAAGCCAGCTAGTGATGGCTATTTAACAGTCTGATGGCCTTGAGATAGAAGCTGTTTTTCAGTCTCTCCGTCTCATCTTTGATGCATCTGTACTGACCTCGCCTTCTGGATGACAGCGGGGAGAGCAGGACATAGCTCGGGTGGTTGATGTCCTTGATGATTTTTTGGGGGTTCCTGTGACATCGGGTGCTGTAGGTGTCCTGGAGGGCAGGCAGTGTGCCCCCGGTGATGCGTTGGGCAGATCGTACCACCCTCTGCAGAGCCCTGCGGTTCTGGGCAGTGCAGTTGTCGTACCAGGCGGTGATACAGCCCGACAGGATGCTCTCAATTGCGCATCTGTAAAAGTTTATGAATTTCTTCAGCCTCCTGAGGTTAAGAGGCACTGTTGCACCTTCCTCACCAGATTGACAGTGATGTGTACGCAGAGGAACTTGAAGCTTTTCACTTTCTCTACTGTGATCCCGTCGATGTGGATAGGGGCGTGCTCCCTCTGCTGTTTCCTGAAGTCCACGATCAGCTCCTTTGTTTTGTTAACGAGGGAGAGATTATTTTCCTGGCACCACTCTCCCAGGGCCCTCACCTCCTCCTTGTAGGCTGTCTCGTCATTGTTGGTAATCAGGCCTACTACTGTTTTGTCATCTACAAACTTCATGATTGAGTTGGAGGCGTGCATGGCCACGCAGTCATGGTTGAACAGGGAGTATAGGAGGGGGCTGAGCACGCACCCTTGTGGGGCCCCTTGTGTTGAGAATCAGCGAAGTGGAGGTGTTGTTTCCTACCTTCACTACCTGGGCCGGCCCATCAGGAAGTCCAGGACCCAGCTGCACAGGGCGGGGTTCAGACCCAGTGCCTGAGCTTAATGATGAGTTTGGAGGGTACTATGGTGTTGAAGGCTGAGCTGTAGTCAATGAACAGCATTCTAACATAGGTATTTCTCTTGTCCAGATGAGATAGGGAAGTGTGCAGTGTGATGGCAATTGCATCGTCTGTGGATCTATTGGGGCGGTATGCAAATTGAAGTGGGTCTAGGGTGACAGGTGAGGTAGAGGTGATATGATTCTTAACTAGCCTCTCAAAGCACTTCATGATGACAGAAGTGAGTGCTACGGGGCGATAGTCATTTAGTTCATTTACCTTTGCTTTCTTGGGTACAGGAACGATTGTGGACATCTTGAAGCAAGTGGGGACAGCAGACAGGGATAGGGAGAGATTGAGTATATCTGTAAACACTCCAGCCAGCTGGTCTGCACATGCTCTGAGGACGCGGCTAGGGATGCCGTCTGGGCCGACAGCCTTGCGAGGGTTAACACGCTAAAATGTCTTACTCACGTCGGCCACGGAGCCCACAGTCTTGGGAGTGGGCTGTATCTGTGGCACTGTGTTATCCTCAAAGCGTGTGAAGAAGGTGTTTAGCTTGTCCAGGAGCAAGACATCGGTGTCCACGACGTGGCTGGTTTTCCCTTTGTAATCCATGATTGTCTGGAAGCCCTGCCACAAACGTCTTGTGTCTGAGCCGTTGAATTGCGACTCCACTTTGTCTCTGTACTGACGTTTTGACTATTTGATTGCCTTACGGAGGGAATAACTACACTGTTTGTATTCGACCATATTCCCAGTCCCCTTGCCATGGTTAAATGCGGTGGTTTGCACCTTTCAGTTATGCGCGAATGCTGCCATTTATCCACGGATTAAGGTTTGGGTAGGTTTTAATCATCACAGTGGGAACAACATCCCCTATACACTTTCTGATGAACTCAATCACCATGTCCGTGTATACGTTAATGTTATTCTCAGAGGCAACCCGGAACATATCCCAGTCCTGTATGTTCCTTACAGTAGACTGACCTCTCTTCTTTAACAGTATGTTCCTGACAGTAGACTGACCTCTCTTCTTTAACGGTATGTTCCTGACAGTAGACTGACCTCTCTTCTTTAACGGTATGTTCCTGACAGTAGACTGACCTCTCTTCTTTAACAGTATGTTCCTGACAGTAGACTGACCTCTCTTCTTTAACAGTATGTTCCTGACAATAGACTGACCTCTCTTCTTTAACAGTATGTTCCTGACAGTAGACTGACTTCTCTTCTTTAACAGTATGTTCTGAACAGTAGACTGACCTCTCTTCTTTAACGGTATGTTCCTGACAGTAGACTGACCTCTCTTCTTTAACAGTATGTTCTGAACAGTAGACTGACCTCTCTTCTTTAACAGTATGTTCTGAACAGTAGACTGACTTCTCTTCTTTAACAGTATGTTCCTGACAGTAGACTGACCTCTCTTCTTTAACAGTATGTTCTGAACAGTAGACTGACCTCTCTTCTTTAACAGTATGTTCTGAACAGTAGACTGACTTCTCTTCTTTAACAGTATGTTCTGAACAGTAGACTGACCTCTCTTCTTTAACAGTATGTTCCTGACAGTAGACTGACCTCTCTTCTTTAACAGTATGTTCCTGACAGTAGACTGACCTCTCTTCTTTAACAGTATGTTCCTGACAGTAGACTGACCTCTCTTCTTTAACAGTATGTTCTGAACAGTAGACTGACCTCTCTTCTTTAACAGTATGTTCCTGACAGTAGACTGACCTCTCTTCTTTAACAGTATGTTCTGAACAGTAGACTGACTTCTCTTCTTTAACAGTATGTTCTGAACAGTAGACTGACCTCTCTTCTTTAACAGTATGTTCCTGACAGTAGACTGACCTCTCTTCTTTAACAGTATGTTCCTGACAGTAGACTGACCTCTCTTCTTTAACAGTATGTTCTGAACAGTAGACTGACTTCTCTTCTTTAACAGTATGTTCTGAACAGTAGACTGACCTCTCTTCTTTAACAGTATGTTCCTGACAGTAGACTGACCTCTCTTCTTTAACAGTATGTTCCTTACAGTAGACTGACCTCTCTTCTTTAACAGTATGTTCCTGACAGTAGACTGACCTCTCTTCTCTCTGCAGAACCTGATGGCCAAGGCGTTGTACGACAACGTCCCCGAGTCCCCGGAGGAGCTGGCCTTCCGGAAAGGGGACATCTTAACAATCATTGAGCAGAACACGGGCGGCCTGGAGGGGTGGTGGCTCTGCTCGCTACACGGACGCCAGGGCATCGCCCCGGGCAACCGCCTCAAGCTGCTGATTGGTCCAATGTTCGACGCCCAGTCCCCTATCGCCCAATCATCACCTATAGGCTCAGCCTACCAGCAGAAGGCCGTGTCATCGTCCCAGGGGCTGTATCAGGTGCCCCCGTCCCTCCAGAGCCCGGGTCAGCAAGGGATCTACCAGGTACCCCTGGGACAAGATGTGTACCAGGTCCCCCCTCAGAGGAATGCCCTGGCTGCAGACAACACCCCCAGCAAGGTAAGCCAACTGGAGAGGGGGGGGGGGGGGGGGGGGTTTGCAGACAGACAGACAGAGGGCTGGATAGAGAAAGAGAGTGGGGGGGGCAGACAGACAGAGGACTGGATAGAGAGAGGGGGGGAGCCAGACAGACAGAGAGAAATTGTGAAAAATACTAACTGCTCAGCTAAAGCCGGTCCCCTGGCAAGAAGAGACAGAGGGCTCTGAGATGTTCAAAGGGCATTAAATGGAGCTTTAAACCATGGCCTGTTTTGTTGTCCTGCCCTGTGAGGGTACTACCACGTCACTGGTCCCAGACCAGTTTAAACCATGGCCTGTTCTGTTGTCCTGCCCTGTGAGGGTACTACCACATCACTGGTCCCAGACCAGTTTAAACCATGGCCTGTTCTGTTGTCCTTCCCTGTGAGGGTACTACCACGTCACTGGTTCCAGACCAGTTTAAACCATGGCCTGTTCTGTTGTCCTGCCCTGTGAGGTTATTGCCACGCCACTGGCCCCAGACCAGTTTAAACCATGGCCTGTTCTGTTGTCCTGCCCTGTGAGGTTATTGCCACGCCACTGGCCCCAGACCAGTTTAAACCATGGCCTGTTCTGTTGTCCTGCCCTGTGAGGCTACTGCCATGCCACTGGCCCCAGACCAGTCTAATGAGAGTCATTACACAGACACAGTCACAGGGTGGAGGGATTGCAGGGCTGCAATGTGAAATGAAATGTGGACAGGGTGTGCCGAGATGTTAGTTCACCACAGGGCAGTGTTTTTATTCACATAGACAGAGAGAGACTCCCATTTGGCTTATTTGTGTGTTGGCGAGCTGTGTGTAGGGCCAAGGAAGCCACAGAAGGGCACTGAACAGGGCACAACTCATGGAAAAGCCAACAGTGCAGAGTTGTGTTTTTATGCTGTTGGTGTTTGGAGTCTGGACTCCAGCAACAGCTGCATGTATTTAGGTGTGTCTGTACTCAAATACTGTACACCAGCTCACAGACAACAACCAAGTCCAGTGCAAATGGATTCACCAGTCATCTACATGTCTATTCATGTTCCAGGCAGTACAGTACAGCTGTGTATTTTTATACTGTAATAAGCTAGTTATACACTTCAGCAGGGTTCCCCAACTGGCCAGCGGGTGATTTTATTTGCCCCCCAATTTTCTGAGCAAAATAATTATTTGTATTTGTTGGACATAAGACTGTAAAAACACCAGCAAATCAGCTCCAATTTATTTTAATTCGGGAAATTTGTTTAAAAAATGTCCCACGCATAATAGAGAGATACACTACATGTCCAAAAGTATGTGGACAGCTGCTCGTCAAACATCTCATTCCAAAATCATGGGCATTAATATGGAGTTGGTCCCCACTTTGTTGCTACAACAGTCTCCACTCTTCTGGGAAGGCTTTCCGCTAGATGTTGGAACATTTCTGCGAAGACTGGCTGCCATTCAGCCACAAGAGCATTAGTGAGGTCAGGCACTGATGTTGGGCCATTAGGCCTGGCTCGCAAGCATTCCAATTCATCCCAAAGGTGTCAAATGGGGTTGAGGTCAGGGCTCTGTGCAGGCCAGTCAAGTTCTTCCACATTGATCTCGACAAAACCATTTCTGTATGGACCTCCCTTTGTGCACGGGGGCATTGTCATACTGAAACAGGAAAGGGCTTTCCTCAAACTGTTGCCACAAAGTTGGAAGCACATAATCGTCTATAATGTCAATAACAGCACTTTTACAGTTGACCGGGGCAGCTCTAGCAGGACAGAAATTTGACGAACTGACTTGTTGAAAGTCACTGAGCTGTTCATTAAGGCAATTCTACTGCCAATTTTTGTCTATGGAGATTGTATGGCTGTGTAATTGATTTTAAACACCTGTCAACAACTGGTGTGGCTGAAATAGCCAAATCCACTCATTTGAAGGAGTGTCCACATACTTTTGTATATATAGTGTACAGTATATATGATCATATGGGGCGGCAAGTAGCCTAGTTTTTAGAGCGTTGGACTAGTAACCAAAAGGTTGCAAGATTGAATCCCCGAGCTGACAAGGATAAAAATCTGTCGTTCTGCCCCTGAACAAGGCAGTTAACACACTGTTCCTAGGCCGTCATTGAAAATAAGAATTTGTTCTTAGCTGACTTGCCTAGTTAAATAAAGGTAAAATAAAAATGAAATATACAAATGTAAGCAAGGTTTGAATTATTGTGTTTTTGTCAAATATTATATCTGTTTGGGCTTTCTTGTGGAAAATAATTATAACCAGTTCTTAACCTGAACTGGATAGGTACTCTACTCCATCTCCTTAGGAGAGGGGAAATAATTATAACCAGTTCTTAACCTGAACTGGATAGGTACTCTACTCCAACTCCTTAGGAGAGGGAAAATAATTGTAACCAGTTCTTAACCTGAACTGGATAGGTACTCTACTCCATCTCCTTAGGAGAGGGAAAATAATTATAACCTGGCGAAATTTATTCTGTCTGTGGGTATTTTCAACATGGCTTGAGTTGGCAGAGACGTTACCCAACTAAGGTGTGTTTGTGGGGTAAATAGGGAGCTGGTGCTTAGGAGACTGTGGCTGTCTCCCAAATGGCAACCTATTCCCTTCATAGTACACTACTTATGACCAGGGCCCACAGGGAAAACAGCAAGGCATGTGCCCATAGAGCTCTGGTTAAAAGTAGTGCAATATAAGGTATAGGGTGCCATTTCAGACACATCCCTAATCACACTCACAGACCAGTCCTACCATCACACTCACACTCACAGACCAGTCCTACCATCACACTCACACTCACAGACCAGTCCTACCATCACACTCATACTCACAGACCAGTCCTACCATCACACTCACACTCACAGACCAGTCCTACCATCACACTCACACTCACAGACCAGTCCTACCATCACACTCACACTCACAGACCAGTCCTACCATCACACTCACACTCACAGACCAGTCCTACCATCACACTCATACTCACAGACCAGTCCTACCATCACACTCACACTCACAGACCAGTCCTACCATCACACTCACACTCACAGACCAGTCCTACCATCACACTCACAGACCAGTCCTACCATCACACTCACACTCACAGACCAGTCCTACCATCACATTCACAGACCAGTCCTACCATCACACTCACAGACCAGTCCTACCATCACACTCACAGACCAGACCTACCATCACACTCACAGACCAGTCCTACCATCACACTCCTCCTCTCACTGACAGGGAGCTTTACTAAGGGAACGGAATGAAGTCTTTGTTAATAAGGCCAATTAAATGTGTCTTTATGAATGTGTCTATACTTGTGTATAATTGCCTTGTTTTAGATTAAATTGAGTCTGTGTCAACGTCTGAATGTCCAATCTGTGTTTGGCAAAGTGGTGCAGTCAGATTTCAGCTGTGTTGCTGGCCATTAAAGAGAGCAGAAATGCTGGCTCTGTGTACTCTGTGGAGTCCGGACAGACAGACAGGGCTGTTTTCCACCCGGCTCCGAGTTACTCAGAGAGCTAGGCTAGGCCCAAATGGACAACAACCTCTCCCTCAATGTGAGCAAGACAAAGGAGATGATCGTGGACTGCAGGAAAAGGCAGGCCGAATAGGCCCCCATTAACATCGACGGGGTTGTAGTGGAGCGGGTTGAGAGTTTCAAGTTCCTTGGTGTCCACATCCCCAACAAACTATCAGGGTCCAAACAAACCAAGACATTCGTAAAGAGGGCACAACAACACCTTTTCCCCCTCAGGAGACTGAAAAGATTTGGCATGGATTCCCAGATCCTCAAAAAGTTATACAGCTGCACCATCTAGAGCATCCTGACCGGTTGCATCACCGCCTGGTATGGCAACTGCTCGGCATTTGACCGTAAGGCACCACAGAGGGTGGTGCGTACGGCCCAGTACATCACTGAGGCCAAGCTTCCAGCCAACCAGGACCTATATACTAGGCAGTGTCAGAGGAAAGCCCAAGTGGTACCGGAGTGCCAAGTCTAGGACCAAAAGGCTCCTTAACAGCTTCTATCCCCAAGCCATAAGACTGCTGAACAATTAATCAAATGGCCACCTGGACTATTTACATTCAACCCCCCCCCCCCCCCCCCCCCATTTAGTTTTACACTGCTGCTACTCCCTGTTTATTATCTATGCATAGTCACTTTACCCCTACCTACATGTACAAATTACTTGATTAACCTCTACCCCCGCACATTGATACCGGTGCCCCCTCTATATACAGTTGAAGTCGGAAGTTTACATACACCTTAGCCAAATACATTTAAACTCAGTTTTTCAAAATTCCTGACATTTAATCCTAGTAAAAATTCCCTGTCTTAGGTCAGTTAGGATCACCACTTTATTTTAAGAATGTGAAATGTCAGAATAATAGTAGAGAGAATTATTTATTTCAGCTTTTACTTCTTTCATCACATTCCCAGTGGGTCAGAAGTTTACATACACTCAATTAGTATTTGGTAGCATTACCTTTAAATTGTTTAACTTGGGTTAAACGTTTCGGGTAGCCTTCCACATGCTTCCCTGTCACGATCGTCTTTGGGAGAGAGAGAGGACCAAGGCGCGGCGTGTGCAAAATACATCTTCTTTTATTTAGAAGACAGGAAAAACCACACGAAACAAACACTAGACACAAACTAACAAAATGACGACCGTGAAGCTATATCTACCAAATAGTGCTGACACAACCACTACACATAGACACAGACAATTACCCACAAAAACCTAGTGCCTATGGCTGCCTTAAATATGGCTCCCAATCAGAGACAATTAATGACATCTGTCTCTGATTGAGAACCATTCAGGCAACCATAGACACAGCTAGACTTCTATACTAAACATAAACCCAACTACTCTAATAAACCCCCTAAACCTTACAACCACCCTAGACACTACAAAAAACACATACATTCCCCATGTCACACCCTGACCTAACTAAAATAATAAAGAAAACAAAGAATACTAAGGCCAGGGTGTGACAGTACCCCCCCCCCAAAGGTGCGGACTCCGACCGCACAAACTGACATAGAAAGGGGAGGGTCCGGGGTGGGCCCCATCATGGCGGCGGCTCGGGTGCGGGACGTGGCCCCCACTCCACCATTGTCCATACCCGCTTTGGTAGCCTCCTCCAAATGGCCACCCTCCAAATACCCCCACCTAAAATAATAGGCCTCAGCAGGACAAGGGGCAGCACCGGGACAAGGGGCAGCACCGGGACAAGGGGCAGCCCCGGGACAAGGGGCAGCCCCGGGACAAGGAGCAGCACCGGGATAAGGGGCAGCTCCGGACTGAAGGACGGCAGCTCCGGACTGAGGGGCGGATCCTGGCTGGCTGGCTCTGGCGGATCCTGGCTGGCTGGCTCTGGCGGATCCTGGCTGGCTGGCTCTGGCGGATCCTGGCTGGCTGGCTCTGGCGGATCCTGGCTGGCTGACGGCTCTGGCTGGTCATGGCTAGCTGACGGCTCTGGCTGGTCATGGCTAGCTGACGGCTCTGGCTGGTCATGGCTAGCTGACGGCTCTGGCTGGTCATGGCTGGCTGACGGCTCTGGCTGGTCATGTCTGGCTGACGGCTCTGGCTGGTCATGTCTGGCTGGCGGCTCTGGCTGGTCATGTCTGGTTGGCGGCTCTGGCAGATCCTGTCTGGTTGGCGGCTCTGGCAGATCCTGTCTGGTTGGCGGCTCTGGCAGATCCTGTCTGGTTGGCGGCTCTGGCAGATCCTGTCTGGTTGGCGGCTCTGGCAGATCCTGACTGACGAATGGCTCTAGCGGCTCCTGACTGACTAACGGCTCTGACGGCTCGGGACAGACGGGCAGCTCTAATGGCTCTGTGCAGACGGATGGCTCAGATGGCGCTGGGTAGACGGATGGCTCAGATGGCGCTGGGTAGACGGATGGCTCAGATGGCGCTGGGTAGACGGATGGCTCAGATGGTGCTGGGTAGACGGATGGCTCAGATGGCGCTTGGTAGACGGATGGCTCTGGCTGATCCTGTCTGGCGGAAGGCTCTGGCTGATCCTGTCTGGCGGAAGGCTCTAGCGGCTCCTGTCTGGCGGACGGCTCTAAAGGCTCATGGCAGACGGGCGGCTTTGAAGGCTCAGTCCAGACGGGCAGTTCATGCGGCGCTTGGCAGACGGACAGTTCAGACGGCGTTGGGCAGACGGGCAGTTCAGGCGCCGCTGGGCAGACGGCAGACTCTGGCCGGTTGAGACGCACTATAGGCCTGGTGCGTGGCGCCGGAACTGGAGGTACCGGGCTAAGGACACGCACCTTTAGGCTAGTGCGGGGAGCAGCAACAGGACGCACAGGACTCTGAAGACGCACAGGAAGCCTGGTGCGTGGTGTAGGCACTGGTGGTACTGGGCTGGAGCGGGGAGGTGGCGCCGGAAATACCGGACCGTGCAGGCATACTGGCTCCCTTGAGCACTGAGCCTGCCCAACCTTACCTGGTTGTATGCTCCCCGTCGCCTGACCAGTGCGGGGAGGTGGAATAACCCGCACCGGGCTATGTAGGCGAACCGGGGACACCATGCGTAAGGCTGGTGCCATGTAAGCCGGCCCGAGGAGACGCACTGGTGGCCAGATGCGTTGGGCCGGCTTCATGACATCCGGCTCAACGCTCAATCTAGCCCGGCCGATACGTGGAGCTGGAATGTACCGAACCGGGCTATGCACGCGTACAGGAGACACCATGCGCTCTACTGCGTAACACGGTGTCTGCCCGTACTCTCGCTCTCCACGGTAAGTACAGGGAGTATGCGCAGGTCTCCTACCTGACTTCGCCACACTCCCTTTAAGCCCCCCCCCCCCCCAAGAAATTTTTGGGTAGTACTCACGGGCTTCCAGCCTTGCTTCCGTGCTGCCTCCTCATATCGCCGCCTCTCTGCTTTCGCTGCCTCCAGCTCAGCTTTGGGGCGGCGATATTCTCCTGGTTGAGCCCAAGGTCCCTTACCTTCCAATTCGTCCTCCCATGTCCAGAAATCCTGTGTAGGTGGGTCCTGTTGCTGCTTGACACGCCGCTTGGTCCGATTTTGGTGGGTAATTCTGTCACGATCGTCTTTGGGAGAGAGAGAGGACCAAGGCGCGGCGTGTGCAAAATACATCTTCTTTTATTTAGAAGACAGGAAAAACCACACGAAACAAACACTAGACACAAACTAACAAAATGACGACCGTGAAGCTATATCTACCAAATAGTGCTGACACAACCACTACACATAGACACAGACAATTACCCACAAAAACCTAGTGCCTATGGCTGCCTTAAATATGGCTCCCAATCAGAGACAATTAATGACATCTGTCTCTGATTGAGAACCATTCAGGCAACCATAGACACAGCTAGACTTCTATACTAAACATAAACCCAACTACTCTAATAAACCCCCTAAACCTTACAACCACCCTAGACACTACAAAAAACACATACATTCCCCATGTCACACCCTGACCTAACTAAAATAATAAAGAAAACAAAGAATACTAAGGCCAGGGTGTGACATTCCCACAATAAGTTGGGTGAATTTTGTCCCATTCCTCCTGACAGAGCTGGTGTAACTGAGTCAGGTTTGTAGGCCTCCTTGCTCGCACACGCTTTTTCAGTTCTGTCCACAAAGTTTCTATGGGATTGAGGTCAGGGCTTTGTGATGGCCACTCCAATACCTTGACTTTGTTGTCCTTAAGCCATTTTGCCACAACTTTGGAAGTATCCTTGGTGTCATTGTCCATTTGGAAGACCCATTTGCGACCAAGCTTTAACTTCCTGACTGATGTCTTGAGATATTGCTTCAATATATCCACATAATTTTCCTCCCTCATGATGCCATCTATTTTGTGAAGTACACCAGTCCCTCCTGCAGCAAAGCACCCCCACAACAGGATGCTGCCACCATCATGCTTCACGGTTGGGATGGTGTTCTTCGGCTTGCAAGCCTCCCCCTTTTTCCTCCAAACATAATGATGGTCATTATGGCCAAGCAGTTCTATTTTTGTTTCATCAGAACAGAGGACATTTCTTCAAAAAGTATGATCTTTGTCCCCATGTGCAGTTGCAAACCGTAGTCTGGCTTTTTTATGGCGGTTTTGGAGCAGTGGCTTCTTCCTTGCTGAGCGGCCTTTCAGGTTATGTCGATATAGGACTCGTTTTACTGTGGATATAGATACTTTTGTACCTGTTTCCTCCAGCATCGTCACAAGCTCCTTTGCTGTTGTTCTGGGATTGATTTGCACTTTTCGCACCAAAGTATGTTCATCTCTAGGAGACAGAACGCGTCTCCTTCCTGAGCGGTATGATGGCTGCGTGGTCCCATGGTGTTTATACTTGCGTGCTATTGTTTGTACAGATGAACGTGGTACCTTCAGGCATTTGGAAATTGCTCCCAAGGATGAACCAGACTTGTGGAGGTCTACAATTTTTTTTCTGAGGTCTGGGCGGATTTCTTTTGATTTTCCCAAGCAAAGAGGCACTGAGTTTGAAGGTAGGCCTTGAAATACATCCACAGGTACACCTCCAATTGACTCAAATTATGTCAATTAGCCTATCAGAAACTTCTAAAGCCATGACATCATTTTCTGGAATTTTCCAAGCTGTTTAAAGGCACAGTCAACTTAGTGTATGTAAACTTCTGACCCACTGGAACAGTGAGTTATAAGTGAAATAATCTGTCTGTAAACAATTGTTGGAAAAATTACTTGTGTCATGCACAAAGTAGATGTCCTAACCGACTTGCCAAAACTATAGTTTGTTAACAAGAAATTTGTGGAGTGGTTGAAAAACGAGTTTTAATGACTCCAACCTAAGTGTATGTAAACTTCCGACTTCAACTGTAGCCTCGTTATTGTTATTTTATTGTGTTACTTTTTATAATCTTTTACTTTCTTGAACTGCATTGTTGGTTAAGAGCTTGTAAGTAAGCATTTCACTGTTCACCTGTTGTATTCGGGGCGAATGTAAGAAATAAAGTTTGATTTGATTTGATATTCCATATATTTATATATAATGCAATACTTTTGACCAATAGGGTGCCATTTGTGAAGCAGTCCTGGTCTAGGTTGATGAAGTAAGAGGAGTGCTCAGCCCTGTTGTTGATTGGCTGAGAGCTGTAGACAGGTTACATGCTGTTTAGGTGTTCTGTTTGATTGAGCTGGTTAGAAGAGGGATTTCCTGGTTGCCAAGCACACACACACACACACACACACACACACACACACACACACACACACACACACACACACACACACACACACACACACACACACTTCCTCCTCCGAGGAATCAAATGGTAATGGGCACTGAGGCAACCTCCTGCACTGATGATCCCCTCTCATATTCCACCAAAGCCACCATGTGTCAACATGTCATCCCCCACAGTGAAAGAACCCAGCATGGTGTGTGTGTGTGTGTGTGTGTGTGTGTGTGTGTGTGTGTGTGTGTGTGTGTGTGTGTGTGTGTGTGTGTGTGTGTGTGTGTGTGTGTGTGTGTGTGTGTGTGTGTGTGTGTGTGTGTGTGTGTGTGTGTGTGTGTGTGTGTGTGCCAACCCCGCTGTGCAAATCCAGATTGTCGACTGTTCATGTTGTATATAAAGGCACACTGAGGTTTGGCACTGGCTCTAGCTAGCTTTCTCGGGCTGCTCAGTTTGATGCTGTGGCCCTCCCTGTCTGTCCTTGACTGACCCTCCAGGGAGGGTGAGCTAAAGCGTCCCACAGCTGCCCCATTCAAGGCCCCAGTGTTGGCCCGAAGCTGGTAGCTATCCCTGGGGCTCTCGGCTACACAAAGAGCCCCACACATGGAAGCCAGGAGCTGCCTTGTACCACTTTGTCACCCTGGTGTTAGAGGGAAGATTATCATCAGCCACTGGCACTGCTTCTTTTTTAAATTATTTTACAGCTCTGATTCTGAAAGGTGTGTCTGTTTCCCTCTCTCTCTCTCTCTCTCTCTCTCTCTCTCTCTCTCTCTCTCTCTCTCTCTCTCTCTCTCTCTCTCTCTCTCTCTCTCTCTCTCTCTCTCTCTCTCTCTCTCTCTCTCTCTCTCTCTCTCTCTCTCTCTCTCTCTCTCTCTCTCTCTCTCTCTCTCTCTCTCTCTCTCTCTCTCTCTCTCTCTCTCTCTCTCTCTCTCTCTCTCTCTCTCTCTCTCTCTTTGACGTCCCGGTTGTTTCTCTGTAATTCCCCCTGTGTGAGTCAGGCAGTGAGGTCACAGCCCTCAAAGACGGAGTCGGGTTGGAGTTCAAAGGCCCCGCCAAGCCTCTTATCTACTCCTACCAGGCTGGAACGCCTTCTCTGCTTCACATCCTGCATTACAAGGCTCCTTCTATGGGCCCTTCCTGTCACTATGTTAAATAGTCATAAAGAGATTCTATTATTCATTGATGTGGACTATGGACATACCATCAGGACAGACAGGAACACAGAGGGACTGAGTTAATAAACTCCCACAAGTCACAGAGGATTGAGGAAGTGCACTGCTTGGGTAACTGAGCCGTCCGTTAGCTTGATAAGATGATTTTATTTTTGAGGTAACCCGGTTAAGCACCAATGTACTGTATGGACTTGTTTGTGAGGCTTGACAGACATATTTTCTCCCTCTAATCATGTGTGGAAGGGACCCAGCAGCAGATAAATGAATGATTCATTCCTGTGGCGCTCCACTCCTTTAGACACTTGTCTGCTCTCTGTTGTCGCCGTGGTGACGAATCACTGGCCTGTGTGAATTGACCCAGGGCAAGGTCATAAATCTCATTGTATGAAAAGCCATTGGCCCCGTCCTGCCACCGCATACAGAGAGAGAGAGAGAGAGAGAGAGAGAGAGAGAGAGAGAGCGAGAGAGAGAGAGAGAGAGCGAGAGAGAGAGAGAGAGAGATCATTTCCAAAAGTTCTGCAGTGCAAAGGAGTAAGAAAGAGGAGTGAAAGTAAAGAAGGAAGGAGGACAGGAAATGCTTGGCTGAACGGTAACTTACATTTTCCCATGTTTAACATCTATACTGGCAGGGGTCAGGGGTCAGCCCAGACATTTCTCATCCCCTCTTCCCGCTTTTTTTTTACTTTCTCAGAAGTCAAGAAGGACATCTAAATAATGAATGAATAATGAAGTCAAGAAGGACATCTTAATAATGAATAATGAATGAATAAAGAAGTCAAGAAGGACATCTTAATAATGAATAATGAATGAATAACAAAGTCAAGAGGGACATCTTAATAATGAATTCATTTCTGGAAAGTAAACAGGAAATTACCATGCCATCATTAAAACTACCCCCTATCAGTATAATCACATTAAAGTTGGGTCCTGTCTTGAGAAGCCCTTTGATCAGAGGGAATAAAATATTATCCTTATTAGCGATGTAATCAGTGTGTGTGTGTGTGTGTGTGTGTGTGTGTGTGTGTGTGTGTGTGTGTGTGTGTGTGTGTGTGTGTGTGTGTGTGTGTGTGTGTGTGTGTGTGTGTGTGTGTGTGTGTGTGCTCCCTTTTGCCCCTCTTTATGCCCAATCTCTGTTTGGATTTTGATTTGGCCACATGGTCACACCGTCGTCATGGAGACGGCTGATTGAGGCCTCTTGGGTTTGTCCACGTAATTGCCTGCATTAATTAGTTTGTCACTTTAATAGGCCATCGTTGCTCCGAGCTGTATACGGGAACATTAGGCGAAAAGCTGGAAAAGTAACCTATAATAACACTGTAAAGCTATCCGACTATGATTCAGCAACCGCAGGTGCCCCCTTGAAACCAAGAGGCAAGGCTATTAAAGAAACTCTGTCACAGCCCTTCCCTTTGGAGTGATAGGAGGAATAACCACTCTCCTCTACGTTCTGAATCACCTATCGGGTGGCAGCAGATTGAATTTCACTGGTACCCACATGTATCTTGGAGTCTGCCTGCATGACTCCTGCCCTCCCTCAGTGACAAAGCTGACAGAGGCTAACAGTAGATGGGGGATGGAAGGTGGGGGGTGAGTGGGGATGGTGGAATGGTAGGTAATATGAGAGAAGGCGCCGGCATGCTTCAGTTCTGCTGGGTAAAGGTGCCAGCATGCTTCAGTTCTGCTGGGTAAAGGCGTCGGCATGCTTCAGTTCTGCTGGGTAAAGGTGCCGGCATGCTTCAGTTCTGCTGGGTAAAGGCGTCAGCATGCTTCAGTTCTGCTGGGTAAAGGCGCCGGCATGCTTCAGTTCTGCTGGGTAAAGGCGCCGGCATGCTTCAGTTCTGCTGGGTAAAGGCGCCGGCATGCTTCAGTTCTGCTGGGTAAAGGCGCCGGCATGCTTCAGTTCTGCTGGGTAAAGGCGCCGGCATGCTTCAGTTCTGCTGGGTAAAGGCGCCGGCATGCTTCAGTTCTGCTGGGTAAAGGCGCCGGCATGCTTCAGTTCTGCTGGGTAAAGGCGCCGGCATGCTTCAGTTCTGCTGGGTAAAGGCGTCGGCATGCTTCAGTTCTGCTGGGTAAAGGTGCCGGCATGCTTCAGTTCTGCTGGGTAAAGGCGCCGGCATGCTTCAGTTCTGCTGGGTAAAGGCGCCGGCATGCTTCAGTTCTGCTGGGTAAAGGCGTCGGCATGCTTCAGTTCTGCTGGGTAAAGGCGTCGGCATGCTTCAGTTCTGCTGGGTAAAGGCGTCGGCATGCTTCAGTTCTGCTGGGTAAAGGTGTCGGCATGCTTCAGTTCTGCTGGGTAAAGGTGCCGGCATGCTTCAGTTCTGCTGGGTAAAGGCGTCAGCATGCTTCAGTTCTGCTGGGTAAAGGCGTCGGCATGCTTCAGTTCTGCTGGGTAAAGGTGCCGGCATGCTTCAGTTCTGCTGGGTAAAGGCGTCGGCATGCTTCAGTTCTGCTGGGTAAAGGGGCGCCAGCATGCTTCAATTCTGCTGGGTAAAGGCGTCGGCATGCTTCAGGTCTGCTGGGTAAAGGTGCCGGCATGCTTCAGTTCTGCTGGGTAAAGGCGCCGGCATGCTTCAGTTCTGCTGGGTAAAGGCGTCGGCATGCTTCAGTTCTGCTGGGTAAAGGCGCCGGCATGCTTCAGTTCTGCTGGGTAAAGGCGCCGGCATGCTTCAGTTCTGCTGGGTAAAGGCGCCGGCATGCTTCAGTTCTGCTGGGTAAAGGCGTCGGCATGCTTCAGTTCTGCTGGGTAAAGGCTTCAGCATGCTTCAGTTCTGCTGGGTAAAGGCGCCGGCATGCTTCAGTTCTGCTGGGTAAAGGCGCCGGCATGCTTCAGGTCTGCTGGGTAAAGGCGTCGGCATGCTTCGGGTCTGCTGGGTAAAGGCGTCGGCATGCTTCAGGTCTGCTGGGTAAAGGCGCCGGCATGCTTCAGTTCTGCTGGGTAAAGGCGTCAGCATGCTTCAGGTCTGCTGGGTAAAGGTGCCGGCATGCTTCAGTTCTGCTGGGTAAAGGCGTCAGCATGCTTCAGTTCTGCTGGGTAAAGGCGCCGGCATGCTTCAGTTCTGCTGGGTAAAGGCGTCGGCATGCTTCAGTTCTGCTGGGTAAAGGCGCCGGCATGCTTCAGGTCTGCTGGGTAAAGTCGTCGGCATGCTTCAGTTCTGCTGGGTAAAGGCGTCGGCATGCTTCAGTTCTGCTGGGTAAAGGCGTCAGCATGCTTCAGGTCTGCCGGGTAAAGGCGTCGGCATGCTTCAGGTCTGCTGGGTAAAGGCGTCGGCATGCTTCAGTTCTGCTGGGTAAAGGCGTCGGCATGCTTCAGGTCTGCTGGGTAAAGGTGCCGGCATGCTTCAGTTCTGCTGGGTAAAGGTGCCGGCATGCTTCAGTTCTGCTGGGTAAAGGCGTCAGCATGCTTCAGTTCTGCTGGGTAAAGGCGCCGGCATGCTTCAGTTCTGCTGGGTAAAGGCGCCGGCATGCTTCAGTTCTGCTGGTTAAAGGTGCCGGCATGCTTCAGTTCTGCTGGGTAAAGGCGTCAGCATGCTTCAGTTCTGCTGGGTAAAGGCGCCGGCATGCTTCAGTTCTGCTGGGTAAAGGCGCCGGCATGCTTCAGGTCTGCTGGGTAAAGTCGTCGGCATGCTTCAGGTCTGCTGGGTAAAGGTGCCGGCATGCTTCAGTTCTGCTGGGTAAAGGCGTCAGCATGCTTCAGTTCTGCTGGGTAAAGGCGCCGGCATGCTTCAGTTCTGCTGGGTAAAGGCGTCGGCATGCTTCAGGTCTGCCGGGTAAAGGCGCCGGCATGCTTCAGTTCTGCTGGGTAAAGGCGTCGGCATGCTTCAGGTCTGCCGGGTAAAGGCGCCGGCATGCTTCAGTTCTGCTGGGTAAAGGCGTCGGCATGCTTCAGTTCTGCTGGGTAAAGGCGCCAGCATGCTTCAGTTCTGCTGGGTAAAGGCGCCAAGCAGAACTCACCTAGCCGAACCAAACGAGTGTGCTCACATACTCTTTTAAAAGACTTTCGCTTGAAAAACAAGAAAGAAGCGCACTAGTACTGTTTGTCCATTTTGAGATGCTGTAGCCATCTCAAAATAGTCCGAATTAATCTCAGATAAGAAATGTGTCATTCATTTTGACGTTTTTGCAACGGAGATCTTAGTCTCGCAAATTTACATCTAACTAAGATGTTTGGTGCAGTATTTCTCAATGAAAAAATCTGCATGAAAACGAGTCGTCTCTCGTTAAATGACAACAAAGACTTTATTGAAGAATCCCTACGGTTGACCAATCATGGACGAAGGGGCGTAGACTTGGGCTTCCGAACTTTAGCTGGCCTCGAGCACAAAATGTTGTGTGCCCAAACAGATGAAAAAACCCTCACCGAAGTCCAAAACAAACAAAAAATGTCATCATAATATATGCACAAACTCTTCTGAAACTGTTTCGGCTGGGAAGCATGCGGACGCCTTAAAGGGATGGAAGGACAAGGAGGGAGAGATGGGGGACGAATAGATGAATGGAAACGATAGAATAGATAGAATCATCCCATTCGGTTGGAACAAAGGGGTCAATTGTTGGAAGCGTCATTATCACCATTAGTGTGACCCGGCCACCACTGACAGGCCTGATGGGACCGTTGACACGTGTCATCAGGTCATCAGCGTGTGATGGAGCAATGAGACGATAACCTCATAGTGGGTCTTTTTACACACACACACACACACACACACACACACACACACACACACACACACACACACACACACACACACACACACACACACACACCTGCCTCCACACAAAGCTACACAAACACAAAGTTACCTCCTCCTTAAAGAACAAGTCTGGTCAATATTTACCCAACCACCATTAGGAGCTCCAAGTACCCTGGCCCGGCCCGCCGCAACAGCAAAGCTTGCTGGGTAAACAGAGGGTGTATATGGGAAATACATGAGAGGACCCAGTGACAGAAAGATGGGAGCACAAAGTGGCTGTTTACGTCCCAAATGGCACCCTATTCCCTTTATAGTGCACTACTTTTAACAAAGAGCCCATAGTGTAAAAGTAGTGCACTATATAGGGTATAGGGTGCCAGTTAGGACACAAGTCCCTGACATGGGCCCCGTGTGGCTCAGTTGGTAGAGCATGGCGCTTGCAACGCCAGGGTTGTGGGTTCGATTCCCACGGGGGGCCAGTACAAAAAAAGTATGAATGTATGTACTTGTAAGTCGCTCTGGATAAGAGCGTCTGCTAAATGACTTCACGCTTCACGCACATGTACCTGTTAAGTATCCAGACTGGTCCCTGTGGCTTTCTGCCTTCAACAGGTACTGTATTAGCCATCTCTGTGGACTGAGTTTGAGAGAGGGAAACTGCAAACAGAGATCTCCTTGTGTTCAATGTCCATTCGCTGCAACCTTCCTACACAAAGTCACAGCATAGGGAGTAGTAGTGACTACGGAGAAAGCAACAAGGACCTTCTAGTCCAGGACTTTCCTGTTGACGTTTTCTAAAGGGTAACTGGCTGCTGTATCTGGTAGCACATGTACCCAATCAAAGGTACATGTGTGTGTGATAGAAATAGAATGTAGCACGATTGTTTGTTCCCATGTTTCAATAACAGACATGCCCGTATAACCTGTACCTCAGCACATTGACTCGGTACCGGTACCCCCTGTATAAAGCCTCCACATTGACTCGGTACCAGTACCCCCTGTATAAAGCCTCCACATTGACTCGGTACCGGTACCCCCTGTATAAAGCCTCCACATTGACTCGGTACCAGTACCCCCTGTATAAAGCCTCCACATTGACTCGGTACCGTTACCCCCTGTATATAGCCTCCACATTGACTCTGTACCGGTACACCCTGTATATAGCCTCCACATTGACTCGGTACCAGTACCCCCTGTATAAAGCCTCCACATTGACTCGGTACCGGTACCCCCTGTATAAAGCCTCCACATTGACTCTGTACCGGTACCCCCTGTATAAAGCCTCCACATTGACTCGGTACTGGTACCCCCTGTATAAAGCCTCCACATTGACTCGGTACCAGTACCCCCTGTCTCTCTCTATTTCTGTGTCTGTCCCTCTCTCTCTGTGTCTCTCCCTCTCGATCTGTCTCTCCCTCTCTCTCTATGTCTCTCTCTCCCTCTCTGTCTCTCTCTCTATCTCTGTGTCTCTCCCTCTCTCTCTCTGTGTCTCTCCCTCTCGATCTGTCTCTCCCTCTCTCTCTATCTCTCTCCCTCCCTCTGTCTCTGTCCACTGAGACATTCATCTTAGTCGGGTGGATGGATGGGGTATAATGCTGGGGTTATACCTTTGATCATTCAGATGTTTATTTGTCAATGAGAGGAGGTATTAGAACGGCTACACAGGGACTAAAGAAGAGACCTCTGGGTACATCCCAAATGGCACCCTATTCCCTATATAGTGCACTACTTTTGACCCTAGCCCTATAAGCCTATGCACTACTTAGGGCATAGGTTGCCATTTGAGAGGCAGTGTCACGACTTCCGCCGAAGTCAGTTCCTCTCCTTGTTCGGGCGGTGTTCGGCGGTCGACGTCACCGACCTTCTAGGCATCACTGATCCATTTTTCATTTTCCATTGGTTTTGTCTTGTCTTCCTTCACACCTGGTTCCAATCCCATCAATTACATGTTGTGTATTTAACCCTCTGTTTCCCCTCATGTCCTTGTCGGAGATTGTTTTGATTGTATGTGATGTGCTATTTAGTGTTGGTGTGCGACGGGTTTTGTGCCCACTTTGTTATTTTGTACATTTGGGTTGTTTTGGAGTTTTGTCAGCATTTATTAAAGAACTCCGTTTAGACCAAGTTCGTTCTCCTGCGCCTGACTTCCCTGCCACCAACACGCACCCCTTACAGGCAGTCTCTCTGTTGTTAGAACTGGAAGGCGTATGTATGGTTCCCGTCAGTGAACCTTGCGTGTTCCAGTGTGGCGACGCTAGTGTGTTGTGTGTCTATGGAGGGGGAGGGACAGAGAGAAAGATTATCCCTCAGATTACACAGACCCACAAAGAAGTCTAAAACAAATCCCAATCTATTGGGTGAAATGTCTCTATTTGGAACTTTTGTGAGTGTAATGTTTACTGTTAATGTTTGATTGTTAGAGAGAGAGAGAGAGAGAGAGGGACAGAGAGAGAGAGAGAGAGAGAGAGAGAGAGAGAGAGAGAGAGAGAGAGAGAGAGAGAGAGAGGGAGAGAGAGAGAGGGACAGAGAGAGAGAGAGAGGGACAGAGAGAGAGAGAGAGAGAGAGAGAGAGAGAGGGACAGAGAGAGAGAGAGAGAGAGAGAGAGAGAGAGAGAGAGAGAGAGAGAGAGAGAGAGAGAGAGAGAGAGAGAGAGACCCATGAATGAAAATGCTGGAAAGGGAGGAAAAAGCTGTCACTGCATTACTGCCTTTTTGGGCTGTTTCTTTCTGTCTTGCCTCTCTTCTCTCGAGGACCCGAAGTGACACCCAATGTCCTGGGACTTCTGTTTTCACTTGCAGCATCACACCTCATGACAGCTCAGTCCCCTACTTCATGGCTTTAGTTTTTTTGTGATGTTTCTGGCCCCAGCCCTGTTGGCTGAGCTCTGGTCAAAAGTAGTGCACTACATAGGGAATAGGGTGCCATTTGGGACGTAGACCATGGCTTTTCTGTGACATTTCTGGCCATAGCTCCGCTGCCTAATTGGTTGGATCTAGCCTTCTCCCACATCATTGGCCCTTTGCTTGCCAGGCTTCTGTTTATCACATGGTTGGGTTTGGAGGGCGCTCCGCGAGTAGGCTGAGACATGCACAGCTGAGACATGCACAGTCAGGACTGATTTGGTCTGAGTCGTTATTACTGCTGCAGGGTCACATAAGGAGAGGACTGACTGGGGCTGCATCCCAAATTGAACCCTATTACTTATATAGTGCACTACTTTTGGTCCTGGTCAAAAGCAGTATAGGGTGCAATTTGGGACACTAACAGAGAATAGGGTCATTCATATACACTAGTCACCAAACGGAAGAAAACAGACTAAGAAAGGCATGGAGGGGAGCGGGGAATACTTGAACATATCCAATAGGAAACATCTGTTTTTGTTTTCCACTGCAAAACATTTTACTACTGTGTGCTCTAATGAATGTGACCCAGCTATGATAGTCAGGAGAGATGTGCAGGTTTAGAGTCACAGGGACTCAGGGACTACATTATCAACTCATAGGACATACAGGGTGAATATACAGTATGTGGGGCTAGCATTTGGTAGCCTGGGTACCAGTCTGTTAGTTGTTGATGTGTGCAGAGGGTCCCTGGTTCGCGCCCGTGTCGGGGCAAGGGGACGGTACTAAAGTTATACTGTTACACCATCATGCCACTACTTGGTAGCCTGGGTACGAGTCTGTTTGTGCCATCATGCCACTCCTTGGTAGCCTGGGTACCAGTCTGTTTGTGCCATCATGCCACTCCTTGGTAGCCTGGGTACCAGTCTGTTTGTGCCATCATGCCACTACTTGGTAGCCTGGGTACGAGTCTGTTTGTGCCATCATGCCACTCCTTGGTAGCCTGGGTACCAGTCTGTTTGTGCCATCATGCCACTCCTTGGTAGCCTGGGTACCAGTCTGTTTGTGCCATCATGCCACTCCTTGGTAGCCTGGGTACCAGTCTGTTTGTGCCATCATGCCACTCCTTGGTAGCCTGGGTACGAGTCTGTTTGTGCCATCATGCCACTCCTTGGTAGCCTGGGTACCAGTCTGTTTGTGCCATCATGCCACTACTTGGCATGACAAAATGAAACAAACTGACTGGTATACAGGTTAAGCATTTGTTGGGCTAACACTGTTGGAACTGTCATGAACCTGTTGTCATGTCTTGTTTCTTCCGCCTCGCCCCTGGTGTGGACAGGTGGTGACCCCGACAGGAGTGGGACAGTCCTATGCCTACAGCGCTGGTCAGCATAACCAACAGGACCTCTATGACGTTCCTCCCATGAGACCACAGGGGGTAGGTGTCTCACTCAACTACACACGGTGTATAGCAATCCCTATTTCAATTCATCAGGACTATTCCAAAATGGAACCTTTCACCGTATGCAAATAGCTACTGTATATGAAACGCAGCTGTGCAGGGACATGGCCAAACGTAGTGCACTATAAAGGGAACAGGGAGCAATTTCAGACACAACCTCTGTGTTTCACATAGCTAATTCTGCCTTGTAAATTTAATGTCATTATTGGTGTCCTGATTTGGGATTGTCTCTGTGTTTTCCAGGTGTATGACATTCCTCCTGGGAAACTGATGGGCTCACACTCTCCTGGACAACATGGGAATGCTCGTCCCCAAGGAGGAATCTATGATATTCCTCCATCCACTCAAATGGACCCTCGGACACAAGGGGTTTACGATATCCCTCCCTCCACACAAGGGGTATGTCTGGGACCACTCATACTACACACAGAAACACTGCCCACATGGAGAGACAGCATACAGAAGGCCTGTAGGAAGGGGTAGCCGTTTAAGTCCGGAGAATGTTACTATGCGTTTATTGATACAGGTCCTAGTTTTCCTCTTAATTGCCTGGTAATAAATGAATAATATGTCAAATGATCATATTTATGACTTCTTTGCAGTTCCCTAAATGAAAGCGTTGCCTGCCAAAATAGCGTTCTCTCTCGCAGGGAAAGTCAAGGAATAAATGATTACTTCTCTTGGGCTATGTACCAAATGGCACCCTATTCCCTATATAGTGCATACTTTTGACCAGGGCCAATAGGGATGTGGTAGAAAGGAGTGGTCAAAAGTAGTGCACTATGTAGGGAATAGGGTGCCATTTGAGACGTGGCCTGGGTCGTCTTATATTAACTTCCGGGCCTGTCCAGGACCAGCCCAGGCTTAGTGATATCATAATAGCCAGTATTCCAGGCCTATCCAGGACCAGCAGGCTTAGTGACATCATAATAGCCAGTGTTCCAGGCCTATCCAGGGCCAGCCCAGGCTTAGTGACATCAGAATAGCCAGTGTTCCAGGCCTATCCAGGACCAGCAGGCTTAGTGACATCATAATAGCCAGTATTCCAGGCCTATCCAGGACCAGCAGGCTTAGTGACATCATAATAGCCAGTGTTCCAGGCCTATCCAGGACCAGCAGGCTTAGTGACATCATAATAGCCAGTATTCCAGGCCTATCCAGGACCAGCAGGCTTAGTGACATCATAATAGCCAGTGTTCCAGGCCTATCCAGGACCAGCAGGCTTAGTGACATCACAATAGCCAGTGTTCCAGGCCTATCCAGGACCAGCAGGCTTAGTGACATCATAATAGCCAGTGTTCCAGGCCTATCCAGGACCAGCAGGCTTAGTGACATCACAATAGCCAGTGTTCCAGGCCTATCCAGGACCAGCAGGCTTAGTGACATCATAATAGCCAGTGTTCCAGGCCTATCCAGGACCAGCAGGCTTAGTGACATCATAATAGCCAGTATTCCAGGCCTATCCAGGACCAGCAGGCTTAGTGACATCATAATAGCCAGTGTTCCAGGCCTATCCAGGACCAGCAGGCTTAGTGACATCACAATAGCCAGTGTTCCAGGCCTATCCAGGACCAGCAGGCTTAGTGACATCATAATAGCCAGTGTTCCAGGCCTATCCAGGACCAGCAGGCTTAGTGACATCACAATAGCCAGTGTTCCAGGCCTATCCAGGACCAGCAGGCTTAGTGACATCATAATAGCCAGTGTTCCAGGCCTATCCAGGACCAGCAGGCTTAGTGACATCATAATAGCCAGTGTTCCAGGCCTGTCCAGGACAGCCAAGGTTTTGTGACATCAGTTACTTTGTAATAACATGAAATATGTGGGAACCCGTTATTTGTGTTGCTCCTAATTACAGTTTGGGTTCAGGAGTGGATTTCAAGGCTAAGTGAAATCACTCATTTTATTTATACAACTCCACTTTAATGCTGCATGATATGTACTGTACCTCACAATCCTCATTCCACTCTGTCAGGACTATACTGGTTTTAAAGGTCTAGCTGTTTATTGCTTATAGTGCTTGCCATATTCAAGTTGATATGAAGTTATCATGGGGGAAGAAATAGAGGAATAGACAGACACCATATTTAGATGAACACATATAGAATCAACAGAATCTAAACAGTACTTTCAGTTCCTCAATATCTGACAAAAATATTGTGATGCAAAGTGTGCTTGTCATTGATATGGGTAATCTGTATGTCTGTAACTATGTTATTGATATGGGTAATCTGTATGTCTGTAGCTATGATATTGATATGGGTAATCTGTATGTCTGTAGCTATGATATTGATATGGGTAAGCTGTGTGTCTGTAACTATGATATTGATATGTGTAAGCTGTGTGTCTGTAACTATGCTATTGATATGTGTAAGCTGTGTGTCTGTAGCTATGATATTGATATGGGTAAGCTGTGTGTCTGTAACTATGATATTGATAGGGGTAAGCTGTGTGTCTGTAACTATGATATTGATAGGGGTAAGCTGTGTGTCTGTAACTATGATATTGATATGGGTAAGATGTGTGTCTGTAACTATGATATTGATATGGGTAAGCTGTGTGTCTGTAGCTATGATATTGATATGGGTAAGCTGTGTGTCTGTAACTATGATATTGATATGGGTAAGCTGTGTGTCTGTAACTATGATATTGATATGGGTAAGCTGTGTGTCTGTAACTATGATATTGATATGGGTAAGCTGTGTGTCTGTAACTATGATATTGATAGGGGTAAGCTGTGTGTCTGTAACTATGATATTGATATGGGTAAGCTGTGTGTCTGTAACTATGATATTGATATGGGTAAGCTGTGTGTCTGTAGCTATGATATTGATATAGGTAAGCTGTGTGTCTGTAGCTATGCTATTGATATGGGTAAGCTGTGTGTCTGTAACTATGATATTGATATGGGTAAGCTGTGTGTCTGTAACTATGATATTGATAGGGGTAAGCTGTGTGTCTGTAACTATGATATTGATATGGGTAAGCTGTGTGTCTGTAACTATGATATTGATATGGGTAAGCTGTGTGTCTGTAGCTATGATATTGATATGGGTAAGCTGTGTGTCTGTAGCTATGCTATTGATATGGGTAAGCTGTGTGTCTGTAACTATGCTATTGATATGGGTAAGCTGTGTGTCTGTAACTATGAGGTATTGTTGGTTGAATCACTGTCTATTGCCCTCCTTACTACAGTAGTCTGAGGCACTCAACAAATGTTTGTCTTGTCCCCACAGGTGTACTCTGTGCCTCCCTGCTGGAACACCCCAGCCCTCCAGGAGGGGAACTACGATTTCCCACAGCCTCTCAAACAACACAAACAACAGGAGGGCATCTACGACGTACCCCCTCCCACCTTTACCAAGCCCTCAGCCTCCCTGTCCCCCCAGTCCAACTATGACTTCCCCCCCAGTTCCCAGCCAATTGGCCCCCACCACCTCCAACGCCCCGTCGCAAATGACAACGAGGGAGTCTACGACGTGCCGCCCTCCTCCCACCAGCTCTCTGGGGAGGTGCTTCGGGGGGACCTGTATGACATCCCCAGGGGGATGCAGCAGCCCTCCTCCCACCAGCTCTCTGGGGAGGTGCCTCGGGGGGACCTGTATGACATCCCCAGGGGGATGCAGCAGCCCTCCTCCCAGCACCACTCCACCCCCCAGGAGAGGGACAGGGGGAAGGGCCAAGGCATATATGACATCCCCCCTGCTCTGGGGGACGTGACGGATGGGGTGAATCGCCTGTCCTTCTCCAGTACGGGCTCCACACACAGTTCCATGTCCACCTCCTCCACCTCCACGGTCTCCAGCGCTGAGGGCCGGCTGGCCCTGGATGTGGACCAGGCCGTCCAGAGGCTGTGCCGCCAGCAGCAGGCGGTAGAGGCCTCAGTCGGGGCCCTGCAGAGCCTGGCCTCTTCCCCCCACTGGAGGACTTACCCTTTCATGGAGCGCCATACCAACGAGGTGCGCACCGTGCTGGACCGGGTGCGGGCAGCCCTGGCAGACTTTGTGGTGTTTGGGAGGGGTGCTGCGGCCAATGCCACTGCCCTGTCAGACCCCAGCCTGCACAGTAAGCTAAGGAGGCAGCTGGGGAGGCTGGAGGACTCCCAGCAGATCATCCTGCAGACCTACCAAAGCCTGGAGAACTGCGGCTGGGCCCTCAACGCCCTGACCATCTCCAGCGCTTCCAAGCACCAGATCAAGAGTGACGACCTGGATCGCTTTGTCATGGTGTCCAGGACGGTGCCCGACGATACCAAGCAGCTGGCCTCCTCCGTGGGGTGTAACGCTGAGCTGCTTTTTAGACGAGCACCCACCATGAACGGGTCCTCCTACCCCAGGGGTGGTACGCCCGAGGAGGCCGTCATCCACCCTCTAACCTCTCCACCCTCAGATAGTGATAAATACAGGGGCCACACCAAGCCCTTTCCTGTGCCCTCCAGCCAAGACAAAGGCAACATGAACAATAGTGAGAAGTGTGTTAAGAGCTGGATGGAGGACTATGACTACGTCCATCTGCAGGTATGACTCTGACTCTGACTCTAGCCCAACTCACCACTTGGATGTTACATTTACATGACATTTTGGTAATTTAACAGATGCTCTTATCTAGAGCAACGTACAGTCGAGCATTCAACTGAGGGTAGCTAGTTAAGACAAAAAAGGTAGCTGCAAAGGCTTGCGAAAATATTCACCCCCTTAGCATTTTTCCTATTTTGTTGCCTTACAACCTGGAATTAAAATAGATTTTTTTTTGGGGGGGGGGGGATTGTATCATTTGATTTACACAACATGCCTACCACTTTGAAGATGCTAAATATTTTTGGGGGGCTGAAACAAACAAGAAATAAGACAAAAGAACTGAAAACTTGAGCGTGCATAACTATTCACCCCCCCAAAGTCAATACTTTGTAGAGACACCTTTTGCAGCAATTACAGCTGCAAGTCTATTGGGGTATGTCTCTATAAGCTTGGCACATCTAGCCACTGGGATTTTTGCCCATTCTTCAAGGCAAAACTGCTCCAGCTCCTTCAAGTTGGATGGGTTCCGTTGGTGTACAGCAATCTTTAAGTCATACCACAGATTCTCAATTGGATGGAGGTCTGGGCTTTGACTAGGCCATTCCAAGACATTTAAATGTTTCCCCTTAAACCACTCGAGTGTTGCTTTAGCAGTATGCTTAGGGTCATTGTCCTGCTGGAGGGTGAACCTCTGTCCCAGTCTCAAATCTCTTGAAGAATGAAACAGGTTTCCCTCAAGAATTTCCCTGTATTTAGCACCATCCATCATTCCTTCAATTCTGACCAGTTTCCCAGTCCCTGCCGATGAAAAACATCCCCATGGGGATGATGTTCTCGCGGTGATGTGAGGTGTTGGGTTTGCGCCAGACATAGCGTTTTCCTTGATGGCCAAAAAGCGCAATTTTTGTCTCATCTAACCAGAGTACATTCTTCCATATGTTTGGGGAGTCTCCCACATGCCTTTTGGCGAACACCAAACATGTTTGCTTAATTTTTTTCTTTAAGCAATGGCTTTTTTCTGGCCACTCTTCCATAAAGCCCAACTCTGTGGAATGTACGACTTAAAGTGGTCCTATGGACAGAAACTTCAATCTCTTCTGTGGAGCTTTGCAGCTCCTTCAGGGTTATCTTTGGTCTCTTTGTTGCCCCTCTGATTAATGCCCTCCTTGCCTGGTCCGTGAGTTTTGGTGGGCGGCCCTCGCTTGGCAGGTTTGTTGTGGTGCCATATTCTTTCCATGTTTTAATAATGGATTTAATGCTGCTCCGTGGGATGTTCAAAGTTTCTGATATTTTTTTATAACCCAACCCTGAACTGTACTTCTCCACAACTTTGTCCCTGACCTGTTTGAAGAGCTCCTTGGTCTTCATGGTGCCGCTTGCTTGGTAGTGCCCCTTGCTTAGTGGTGTTGCAGACTCTGGGGCCTTTCAGAACAGGTGTATATCTACTGATATCATGTGACAGATCATGTGATACTTAGATTGCACACAGGTGTACTTTATTTAACTAATTATGTGACTTCTGAAGGTAATTGATTGCACCATATCTTATTTAGGGGCTTCATAGCAAAGGGGGTGAATACATATGCACCCACCACTTTTCCTGGTGGTATTCAGGATGTGTGTGCTAGCTGCTTACAGTGTAGAGGTAGTCAGGCTGTGTCGGCCTATTGGGTTGTACCATATGTTCATCAAGGAAGAGGCAGATCTTAATCGAGGGGAATGCAAGTAAAGGTTGAATGAGGCTATGTATTTTATGAGTATACATGTACCTACCATCTGTATGTAGCTACCCTCTGTATGCACAGTGCATTCGGAAAGTATTCAGACCCCTTGACATTTTCCACATTTTGTTACGTTACAGCCTTATTCTGAAATTGATTAAATTGTTATTTCCCCTAATCAATCTACACACAATACCCCATAATGACAAAGCAAAAACTGATTTCTAGAATTTTTTACTAATTTATAAAAAATTTAAAGAATTATATCACATTTACATAAGAATTCAGACCCTTTACTCAGTACTTTGTTAAAGCACCTTTGGCAGCGATTACAGCCTCTCTGTACTTCGCTCAGTTCATCTATCCCTTGATCCTAGCTAGTCTCCCAGTCCCTGCCGCTGAAAAACATCCCCACAGCATGATGCTGCCCCCGCCATGCCTCAGCTTAGAGTAGTGCCAGGTTTCCTCCAGACGTGACGCTTGGCATTCAGGCCAAATAGTTAAATCTTGGTTTCATCAGACCAGAGAATGTTATTTCAAACTCCAAGTGGGCTGTCATGTGCCTTTTACTGAGGAGTGGCTTCCGTCTGGCCACTCTACCATAAAGGCCGTCTGGCCACTCTACCAAAAAGGTCACCTCCCTGACCAAGGCCCTCTCCCCTGATTGCCGGGCGGCCAGCTCTAGGAAGAGTCTTGGTGGTTCCAAACTTCTGCCATTTAAGAATGATGGAGGCCACTGTGTTCTTGAAGACCTTCAATGCTGAAGAACTTTTTTGGTACCTTTCCCCAGATGTGTGCCTCGACACAATCCTGTCTCTGAGCTCTACGGACAATTCCTTCGACCTCATGGTTTGGTTTTTGCTCTGACATGCACTGTCAACTGTGGGACCTTATATGGACAGGTGTGTGCCTTTCCAAATCATGTCCAATCAATTGAATTGACCACAGGTGAACCCCAATCAAATTGTAGAAACATCTCAAGGATGATCATGGAAACAAAATGCACCTGAGCTCAATTTTGAGTCTCATAGCAAAGGGTCTGAATACTGAATACTTTATTATTTTTTTTTATAAATTAGCAAACATTTCTAAAAACCCGTTTTTGCTTTGTCATTATGGTGTATTGTGTGTAGATTGATGAGGGGAAAAAAATATTTTATACATTTTAAAATAAGGCTGTAACGTAACAAAATGTGGAAAAAGGGAAGGGGTCTGAATACTTTCCGAATGCACTGTAGCTACCCTATGTATGTAGCCATCCTTTGCTGTTTAAGTCTGCTGTCTTAGTTGAGTTCTCCTCACACTCTTGTTTCTTCTCAGGGAAAAGAGGACTTTGAGCGGCAGCAGAAAGAGCTCCTGGAGAAAGAGAACATCATTAAACAGAGCAAGGTGCAGCTGGGACAGGAACAGGTAAAGGCTTTTTTCTCTCTCCTTTTCTCTGTTCTGTTCTGCTCTGTTCTTCTTGTCCCACTGGGCAGACACTGGTTGAATCCAAGTTTTTTTCCACATCATTTCAATGAAATTACGATGAACAAACTTGGAAAAGATGTTGAATTGACATCTGTGCCCAGTAGGTTCTCTGTTCTGTTCTTCTCTGTTCTGTTCTGTTCTTCTCTGTTCTGTTCTGTTCTTCTCTGTTCTGTTCTGTTCTTCTCTGTTTTGTTCTGTTCTTCTCTGTTTTGTTCTGTTCTTCTCTGTTCTGTTCTGTTCTTCTCTGTTCTGTTCTGTTCTCCTTTGTTCTGTTCTGTTTGTCTCTGTTCTGTTCTTCTCTGTTCTGTTCTGTTCTGTTTGTCTCTGTTCTGTTCTGTTCTTCTCTGTTCTGTTCTTCTCTGTTTGTCTCTGTTCTGTTCTTCTCTGTTCTGTTCTGTTCTGTTTGTCTCTGTTCTGTTCTGTTCTTCTCTGTTCTGTTCTTCTCTGTTTGTCTCTGTTCTGTTCTTCTCTGTTCTGTTCTGTTCTGTTTGTCTCTGTTCTGTTCTGTTCTTCTCTGTTCTGTTCTTCTCTGTTTGTCTCTGTTCTGTTCTTCTCTGTTTTGTTCTGTTCTTCTCTGTTCTGTTCTGTTCTTCTCTGTTCTGTTCTGTTCTTCTCTGTTTTGTTCTGTTCTTCTCTGTTCTGTTCTGTTCTTCTCTGTTCTGTTCTGTTCTTCTCTGTTCTGTTCTGTTCTTCTCTGTTCTGTTCTGTTCTTCTCTGTTCTGTTCTGTTCTTCTCTGTTCTGTTCTGTTCTTCTCTGTTCTGTTCTGTTCTTCTCTGTTCTGTTCTGTTCTTCTCTGTTCTGTTCTGTTCTCCTTTGTTCTGTTCTGTTTGTCTCTGTTCTGTTCTTCTCTGTTCTGTTCTGTTCTGTTTGTCTCTGTTCTGTTCTGTTCTTCTCTGTTTGTCTCTGTTCTGTTCTTCTCTGTTCTGTTCTGTTCTGTTTGTCTCTGTTCTGTTCTTCTCTGTTCTGTTCTGTTCTGTTTGTCTCTGTTCTGTTCTGTTCTTCTCTGTTCTGTTCTTCTCTGTTCTGTTCTTCTCTGTTCTGTTCTGTTCTTCTCTGTTCTGTTCTTCTCTGTTCTGTTCTTCTCTGTTCTGTTCTGTTCTGTTCTTCTCTGTTCTGTTCTGTTCTGTTTGTCTCTGTTCTGTTCTTCTCTGTTTTGTTCTTCTCTGTTTCGTACTATTCACATCATTTATGGAACAAACATTATTCAATGAAACACGCAGTGGATGACCTTTCTAGCATGGGTTCATAGAAGGTACCTAGAACAAATCAGCGCCAACATGTGCTACATGAACATCTGTCCCCCTCTGACAGAGCAGCCCACCAGGCAGATGGCCTCAGGGCACACATACATAGAAGAGGAGATGAACCTTTTCACTCCTGTAATCCTCCATGAATTATGTTACGCTCTCTATGGAAAAAATGATGATAATTCCTTCTGTTTTATACTAATATGATGGAATTGACAGGTAGGATGTATTTTCATCATGTTTATTGTGTACGAGAGATTTCCGTCTCCCGTCTCGCCACAATCCTTAACTCATTTGTGTAAATATGAAGAAAGAAATATCAACTCTCTTTCAACCTTCACAGATGAACCAGTTCAAGCAATTGGAGCAAGAGGTGATCAAACCAGTGGAGAATGACATCACGCAGTGGATCTCCCAGCAGCACCCGACAGGCCCCTCCTCCCCCTCAGGCCCCTCCTCCTCCCCGTCAGACACCTCCTCCTCTCCCTCCCCCTCCCTGACAGGAGGCAGGGCCCAGCTGTGTGGGCGGGACCGTCAGCTGCTGGGCTTCTACGCAGAGCAGTGCCAGCAGCACTTTGTCACGTTGCTCAAGGCCGTGGACGCTTTCTTTGGCTGCGTGGGCGCTGGCCAGCCGCCCCGCATCTTTGTGGCGCACAGCAAGTTTGTCATCCTCAGCACTCACAAACTGGTATTTATTGGGGACACTCTGTCCAGGCAGGCAGCCACGCCCGAGGTGGCCAACCGGGTGATGAACTCTAGCAATGTGCTTTGCGACCTGCTGAAGACTGTGGTGGGAGCCACTAAGACGGCCGCGTTGCACTACCCCAACACAGCCGCCGTTCAGGACATGGTGGACAGAGTCACGGATCTCTCACACCACGCTCAACAGTTCAAAGAACAGCTGCTGCAGATGGCTGCTTTGTGATAGTTTGTGTTGTCACTACCTGGTCCCGCCTATTGCACCATAGCATCCTATGTGTATATACCGTATATATCTATAAATGTATATTGCTCGTTGTTAATCTTAAGAGTTTTTTGGGGGGCTGTTCTGTACATATTTGGCTCTATTTTTGTGTAGAATGTTTTTATATACAGTACCAGTCAAAAGTTTGGATACACCTACTCATTCCAGGGTTTTTCTTTATTTTTACTATATTCTACATTGTAGAATAATAGTGAAGACATCAAAACTATGAAATAACACACATGGGATCATGTAGTAACCAAAAAACTGTTAAACAAATCAAAATATATTTTATATGTGAGATTCTTCAAAGTAGCCACCCTTTGCCTTGATGACAGCTTTGCACACTCTTGGTATTCTCTCAACCAGCTTCATGAGGTAGTCACCTGGAATGAATTTCAATTAACAGGTCTGCCTTGTTAAAAGTTCATTTGTGGAATTTCTTTCCTTAATGCATTTGAGCCAAGGTAGGGGTGGTATACAAAAGATAGCCCTATTTGGTAAAAAGCCAAGTCCATATTATGGCAAGAACAGCTCAAATAAGCACGAAAAAGCGACAGTCCATCATTACTTTAAGACATGAAGGTCAGTCAATCCGGAACATTTCAAGAACTTTGAAAGTTTCTTCAAGTGCAATCGCAAAAACCATCAAGCACTATGATGAAACTGTCTCTCATGAGGACCGCCACAGGAAAGGAAGACCCAGAGTTACCTCTACTGCAGAGGATAAATTCATTAGAGTTACCAGCCTCAGAAATTGCAGCCCAAATAAATGCTTCACAGAGTTCATGTAACAGACACATCTCAACTACAACTGTTCAGAGGAGACTGCGTGAATCAGGCCTTCATGGTCAAATTGCTGCAAAGAAACCACTACTAAAGGACACCAATAATAAGAAGAGACTTGCTTGGGCCAAGAAACACGAACAATGGACATTAGACTGGTGGAAATCTGTCCTTTGGTCTGACGAGTAAAAATTTGAGAATTTTAGTTCCAACCGAAATGTCTTTGTGAGACGCAGAGTAAGTGAACGATTGATCTTTGCATGTGTAACGCACTGACCATAGATTGCTTTGTATGTTTCTATTTTTTGTTTGGTCAGGGTGTGATGTGGGTGGGCATTCTATGTTTGTATGTCTATGTTTTCTATTTCTATTGTGTTTGACCTGGTATGGTTCCCAATCAGAGGCAGCTGTCAATCGTTGTCTCTGATTGAGAACCATACTTAGGTAGCCTGTTTTCCCACTTTGAGTTGTGGGTGATTGTTTTCTGTTTTGTGTGTATACCTTACAGGACTGTTTCGTTGTCTCTCTTTGTTGTATTTTGTTCATTCAGTGTTCAGTTTATTTACTAACATTAACATGAACACTTACCACGCTGCACCTTGGTCTTCTCCTTCTCCCGAAGACAATCGTAACAGCATGTGTGGTTCCCACCGTGAAGCATGGAGGAGGAGGTGTGATGGTGTGGGGGTGCTTTGCTGGTGACACTGTCATGATGTATTTAGAATTCAAGGCACACTTAACCAGCATGGCCACCACAGCATTCTGCAGCGATACACCATCCAATTTGGTTTGCGCTTAATGGGACTTTCATTTGTTTTTCAACAGTCAATGAACCCTCTGGAACTTTCATGACGCACACCTGTCCCCTATTCCCACTGATTAGTACATGTATATATGTTCCCTTTGGTTTCCATGGTCTTGTCGATTATTTTTACAATGTGAGTGTGAGTACCTGTGCTGTGTGTTTTGGGCTTTCGTGCCCTTGTGGATTGCGCAGATGATTACGGGTCTCGTCCCGTGGGTTAATCGTTGTGCGAGTGTGTTATTTATTCGAGGTGCTCCTCGCTCTTTTGTTTGGGTTTCAACCCTGTGTTTTTGTTACGTGTTTGTTTGGTCTTCGTCCCCGTGTCTTTACACGGCACGCCGTAATTTGGCGCTTAATAAAAAAAATATTACGCATTCTTGCGTCTGTCTCCCGAGTCATTCATGCCAACGTGACATCCAGGCTGTGTAAAGGCTATTTGACCAAGAAGGAGAGTGATGGAGTGCTGCATCAGATGACCTGGCCTCCACAATCACCTGACCTCAACCCAATTGAGATGGTTTGGGATGAGTTGGACCACAGAGTAAAGGAAAAGCAGCCAATAAATGCTCAGCATATGTGGGAACTCCTTCAAGACTGTTGGAAAAGCATTCCAGGTGAAGCTGGTTGAGAGAATGCCAAGAGTGTGCAAAGCTGTCATCAAAATATAAATACAAAATATAAAATATATTTAGATTTGTTTAATACTTTTTTGGTTACTACATGATTCCATATGTGTTATGTCATAGTTTTGATGTCTTCTACAATGTAGAACATAGTAAAAATAAAGAAAAACCCTTGAATGTGTAGGTGTGTCCAAACTTTTGACTGGTACTCCATTTAATTAAGATATGAAATATATAGATATGATATATGTGTCTTTTTAGGGTGATTTGGACATATTTTCGTAACATTCCCGTTTCATATATTATAAAGCACCTAATGATGATGACGTCCTTTTTTTTTTTTTACCTGTAGATTGTTGACGCACCCTACTGCTGGAAATGACGTCAGTGCTTTGTGCAAATCGTTTGATGTCGCACTCTTTTATTGAAAAGGGGGTAGGGCTCTCAACAGACAAAGTAAAGGACTGTTCTTACCCATATGACTGTGTCTTTTTTTATAAAGTGTGTTAACTGCTAGAAGACTAGTGGGCGCCACTTTGTTTTCAGACACTGCACATGACATGACATAACCAAGCCTTGTTAAATCTCACTTATGTTATTGCACACACACACACAACTGTCGGACATGTTTGCCTGGATAACAGTAACTAGAGACCTGAATGGCTGGCCTTGTACACAATATTGGCAACAACACTGAAACTCACAGCCAAAGCCTGGTATTCATCTTTCACATTCACCCAGAACTGGGTGTAGTTATTTGAAATAAATGAAATGGATATTACATGACCGGATGGTAAACAGCTCATGTTATGATGTAGCAGATCATATGTTAATATCATAACTGATGTAGCAGATCATATGTTAACATCAAAACTGATATGGCAGATCATATGTTAATATCATAACTGATATGGCAGATCATATGTTAATATCATAACTGATATGGCAGATCATATGTTAATATCATAACTGATATGGCAGATCATATGTTAATATCATAACTGATATGGCAGATCATATGTTAACATCAAAACTGATATGGCAGATCATATGTTAACATAACGGATGTATAGCAGATCACATGTTACCATCATAACTGATATGGCAGATCATATGTTAACATAACGGATGTATAGCAGATCACATGTTACCATCATAACTGATATGGCAGATCATATGTTAACATCAAGATAAGTCGTCTCTTCTCTTTTATCCTCTCGGATCCTCATGTAGCATGGCATGGAGCCAGTGAATAATTAGCTTTTCACGTGGCGTCGACTGGTAAGATGCTTCAGGAGGGGGGGTCACGTGTGCTAGGCAGAGGTCCTGGGTTGGAGCCTCATTGTAGGCCGAATCAGGAGGAAGCGGTACTCACTAAGCAGCGTGACGTCCTTTACACTCGCATGATATTTTCCATTCCATGTCATATTCAATGAGGATATCATCTGAGCCTCAGAGGGGACGGTGAAAGACGGGGATAAAAGGATTTCAAGGTAAGTGGGGCATGGCCAATGGAAAGGTGCCCATCCGTGCCAAATGTTCAGCCTTAGTGAGCCTGTGGAACATCCTTTATGGCGTGGGTTAGGGGTTACAGGGGGACTTAACACATCCTACTGATCTAGGAACTATCTTTAGTTAGCCTGTGGAACATCCTAGCATTAGCATTCTCTCCTTTCGTCTGTCATAACAGTGGATGGGGTCAGAATGTAGTTGTTTGTGCATAACAGTGTATGGGGTCAGCATTATAGTTAACCATGTTTTGAGGTTATATAGAGGGTTTTTTCACCTTTACTTTACTTTGTTTACAAACATTGGAGTAAAACAATATTATATTTTGGGTTCTGATGGGGTAAGACAGTTGAACTAAGCTCATGAGGCATTTATAAGTTACATTCTTCAATAATCAATGGGTACATTTCATTCATTTGTAAGTCCAACAATGCACATAGCAACTACTGATTGCCCCTTTAAAATACAACTCAAAACAACCATTATTTTGTTTCCCTCTACCCTCCTTCTGTCCCTCCTTTTCATTCCAGCCTGACTGAAATATACGTTATATATAGGTTGTCCCTGTGGCGAGGTGGGTCTGTAGCAATAAGGGACTGATAAAGGGCTGTGAAGGAGACGCCCATACCCCTGACTAGATACTCTCTGAGACTACTACCAACCCCATCAGAAAACCTAATTCAAGGGCTCTGAACACATAGCCTTGCTCTTAACAAGCCATCCGTGTTTTAATCACCAACTCCATTCAATAATTCACTGTTATCCCAGGGGATGAGAAGAGAAAAGGACTGGAATGGCTTTTAGAAGGTCTTCATGGTTTCATGCATGTTAGCATTAGAAGCCTCCTCCCTAAGTTTGTTTTATTCACTGCTTTAGCATACTCTGCCAACCCGGATGTCCTAGCCGTGTCTGAATCCTGGCTTAGGAAGACCACCAAAAACTCTGAAATCTCCATCCCTAACTACAACATTTTCAGACAAGATAGAACGACCAAAGGGGGCGGTGTTGTAATCTACTGCAGAGATAGCCTGCAGAGTTCTGTCCTACTATCCAGGTCTGTACCCAAACAATTTGAACTTCTACTTTTAAAAATCCACCTCTCTAAAAACAAGTCTCTCACCGTTGCCGCCTGCTATAGACCACCCTCTGCCCCCAGCTGTGCTCTGGACACCATATGTGAACTGATTGCCCCCCATCTATTTTCAGAGCTCGTGCTGCTAGGTGACCTAAACTGGTACATGCTTAACACCCCAGCCATCCTACAATCTAAGCTTGATGCCCTCAATCTCAAACAAATTATCAATGAACCTACCAGGTACCACCCCAAAGCCGTAAACACGGGCACCCTCATAGATATCATCCTAACCAACTTGCCCTCTAAATACACCTCTGCTGTTTTCAACCAAGATCTCAGCGATCACTGCCTCATTGCCTGCATCCGTAATGGGTCAGCGGACAAACGACCTTCACTCATCACTGTCAAACGCTCCCTGAAACACTTCAGCGAGCAGGCCATTCTAATCGACCTGGCCCGGGTATCCTGGAAGGATATTGACCTTATCCCGTCAGTAGAGGATGCCTGGTTATTTTGTTTAAATGCCTTCCTCACCATCTTAAATAAGCATGCCCCATTCAAGAAATTTAGAACCAGGAAACAGATAGAGCCCTTGGTTCTCTCCAGACCTGACTGCCCTTAACCAACACAAAAACATCCTATGGCGTTCTGCATTAGCATCGAACAGCCCCCGTGATATGCAACTTTTCAGGGAAGTTAGAAACCAATATACACAGGCAGTTAGAAAAGCCAAGGCTAGCTTTTTCAAGCAGAAATTTGCTTCCTGCAACACAAACTCAAAAAAGTTCTGGGACACTGTAAAGTCCATGGAGAATAAGAACACCTCCTCCCAGCTGCCCACTGCACTGAGGATAGGAAACTCTGTCACCACTGATAAATCCACTATAATTGAGAATTTCAATAAGCATTTTTCTACGGCTGGCCATGCTTTCCACCTGGCTACCCCTACCCCGGTCAACAGCACTGCACCCCCCACAGCAACTCGCCCAAGCCTTCCCCATTTCTCCTTCTCCCAAATCCAGTCAGCTGATGTTCTGAAAGAGCTGCAAAATCTGGACCCCTACAAATCAGCCGGGCTAGACAATCTGGACCCTTTCTTTCTAAAACTATCTGCCGAAATTGTTGCAACCCCTATTACTAGCCTGTTCAACCCCTCTTTCCTGTCGTCTGAGATTCTCAAAAAATGGAAAGCAGCTGCGGTCATCCCCCTCTTCAAAGGGGGGGACACTCTTGACCCAAATTGCTACAGACCTATATCTATCCTACCCTGCTTTTCTAAGGTCTTCGAAAGCCAAGTCAACAAACAGATTTCCGACCATTTCGAATCCCACCGCATCTTCTCCGCTATGCAATCTGATTTCAGAGCTGGTCATGGGTGCAACTCAGTCACGCTTAAGGTCCTAAACGATATCTTAACCGCCATCGATAAGAAACAATACTGTGCAGCCGTATTCATTGACCTGGCCAAGGCTTTTGACTCTGTCAATCACCACATCCTCATCGGCAGACTCGACAGCCTTGGTTTCTCAAATGATTGCCTCGCCTGGTTCACCAACTACTTCTCTGATAGAGTTCAGTGTGTCAAATCGGAAGGCCTGTTGTTCGGGCCTCTGGCAGTCTCTATGGGGGTGCCACAGGGTTCAATTCTTGGGCCGACTCTCTTCTCTGTATACAGTACATCAATGATGTCGCTCTTGCTGCTGGTGAGTCTCTGATCCACCTCTACACAGATGACATCATTCTGTATACTTCTGTCCCTTCTTTGGACACTGTGTTAACAACCCTCCAGACGAGCTTCAATGCCATACAACTCTCCTTCCGTGGCCTTCAACTGCTCTTAAATACAAGTAAAACTAAATGCATGCTATTCAACCGATCGCTGCCTGCACCTGCCCGCCTGTCCAGCATCACTACTCTGGACGGTTCTGACTTAGAATATGTGGACAACTACAAATACCTAGGTGTCTGGTTAGACTGTAAACTCTCCTTCCAGACTCACATCAAACATCTCCAATCCAAAGTTAAATCTAGAATTGGCTTCCTATTTCGCAACAAAGCATCCTTCACTCATGCTGCCAAACATACCCTCGTAAAACTGACCATCCTACCGATCCTCGACTTCGGCGATGTCATTTACAAAATAGCCTCCAGTACCCTACTCAATAAATTGGATGCAGTCTATCACAGTGCCATCCGTTTTGTCACCAAACCCCCATATACTACCCACCACTGCGACCTGTACACTCTCGTTGGCTGGCCCTCGCTTCATACTCGTCGCCAAACCCACTGGCTCCAGGTCATCTACAAGACCCTGCTAGGTAAAGTCCCGCTTATCTCAGCTCGCTGGTCACCATAGCAGCACCCACCTGTAGCACGCGCTCCAGCTGGTATATCTCTCTGGTCACCCCCAAAACCAATTCCTCCTTTGGCCGCCTCTCCTTCCAGTTCTCTGCTGCCAATGACTGGAACGAACTACAAAAATCTCTGAAACTGGAAACACTTATCTCCCTCACTAGCTTTAAGCACCAGCTGTCAGAGCAGCTCACAGATTACTGCACCTGTACATAGCCCATCTATAATTTAGCCCAAACAACTACCCCTTCCCCTACTGTATTTATTTATTTATTTTGCTCCTTTGCACCCCATTATTTCTATTTCTGCTTTGCACATTCTTCCACTGCAAATCTACCATTCCAGTTTTTTACTTGCTATATTGTAGTTACTTCACCACCATGGCCTTTTTTGCCTTTACCTCCCTTATCTCACCTCATTTGCTCACATTGAATATAGACTTATTTTTCTACTGTATTATTGACTGTATGTTTGTTTTACTCCATGTGTAACTCTGTGTTGTTGTATGTGTCGAACTGCTTTGCTTTATCTTGGCCAGGTCGCAATTGTAAATGAGAACTTGTTCTCAACTTGCATACCTGGTTAAATAAAGGTGAAATTAAAAAATGATATATTTTTTTTAAACCCAGGCTGCCGACTAACACGGTAAATCAGGAGGATGTGTCATTCCCCTAAGTAAGTCTCAGGTCCTGGCTGACAAGATTCTGCTCTGATTTATCCTCAGATAAAAATGTCATCCAGGAAAATCGCGTCGCTGGCTCAGAAACAAGAGAAAGAAATGGTCCTTGGCTGAGTTAACCTGCAGACCTGGAGACTGGAAAGAGCTTGATGAATCAATGAGCTATTTCAGGACTGGAGGACTGACAGTCCTGGGAGACATCCCAAATGGCACCCTATTCCCTATATAGTGCACTACTTTTGAACCAATTGGCACCCTATTCCCTATATAGTGCACTACTTTTGAACCAAATGGCACCCTATTTCCTATATAGTGCACTACTTTTGAACCAAATGGCACCCTATTTCCTATATAGTGCACTACTTTTGAATAGAGCCCAAAGTAGTGCACTATACAGGGAATAGGGTGCCATTAGGGACACACTGAACTCACCTAAGGGGGTGAATGAAAGAAACAGCAGCTCCTGTCTGTCTGTGGGATGTGAGGGGGGAGAAGGCAGCTTGCCAAACAACTCACCTCTGGCTCACCGCTAACACACAGTGTAGGAACAACAGCGGGTCACGCAGGCAAGCTAGGTGCTCACAAAGGCAGATGGATTAAGCTGTGCTCTGCTGTTCCCTGGGCAGTTGTCTGTGCTCCTCAATGAGACACTGTCTAGTCCTGACAGGAAACTCCAAACAGGTGTTTGGCTGGATGTATGGGGGTTGTATGAGTGAGGGATGTACAGGGTAGCTGGTCAACAGCCAACCAAGTCAGCTACTATGTTCACCTGGCTGTTGAGTGTAAAATCACGACAAGGTCAGTTAACCCAATGAGTCCCACCATCGCGCCGGCGTGATTTAGGAATTCTAATTCCTTTTAAACATTGTGTGTTTGGATTCGTCTATTTATTCTGCATCCGCTGGCACCAACCATTAGTCTGCGTGATTAACAGGGGCTGAGCTAGATCAGTGTTTGTGAGACGAGGGCAGGTCCCGACAGAAGGGGCCCGTGGCCGGGGCCTTCTTTCAAAAAACATCTGTAGAGTCAGAATGGTTTGAGTTACAAACTATTAAAAGCGATTTATGAAAAGCTGAGACTCACACGAATACGTAACATGTTTTTGTACTTGCACATGTAAACAATTTCTGTACTCACGGCGTTCATATAAATGTATTTTTATCTGGTTTATGATTTGACTGACTTTCTATTTTTTTTTTTTTTATGTTTTACATTTGTTAATAAAACTCATTAATGTAACTGTTTAAATGAAAAGCCGATTTTTACTGGGGTCTCAGGGCTGATAGGGTTACGTGGAAATGATGTGCAATGCTACAAGTCAAGCACACGGGGGAGTGACAGAGAGATTTATATATAGAAAGAGTCGAGAGTCTATGTAATTTCCTTGGCTTACCACAATCATTTCCTGCAAAGTATTTGCAGGCTCTGAAATTACAGCTTTTTTGCTGTTGCTCAGCATGGGCTCTCGCTGCTCTTTAAAAAAAACGGCCCAGCTGCAGACAGCACAGTAGCTCGCAAAACACACTGTGAGAGGATATAAAGAGCCTTCATTAGCATTTCTGTTAAAGTGTGAGAGTATAAAGCCGCAAAAGCCATTTACTTCAGTGTTGTTTTGAAATTAGAAGCATCCGTTGAATGTGGAGGGATGAAACGGCTGGATGCCTGGGATTTCAATGTTGTACTTTATTGTAGTTGAGTATCTGAGTCATTTCAGCCCATTTAACTGTCAAGGCTGCTCATACAAATCATTCACAATGACAGAAAGGTTTTTTTCAACATCACACAGCCACAAAGTTTAGCTTGATACACTTGAAATACAGCGACATCCCAAATTAAAACTGGCTGGTTTCAAACTCTTTGAAGACTGATTTACTCCATTGTTCTACAATGCTGGACAATACTGCCTCCTGTTGTTCAGTCCCTGTAAGCAGACATGACATGAACGTGACGGGGGAAAACCACAATACGTAAGTCTATGGGGTGAAAGGGTTAAACGAAGGCTGACTTTCAAAAGAATGAGGGACAGACATAGTGTCAGAATTCAGGCTGTATATGTGTAAGACACAATAACACACGGAGAAAGTTATCAGCCATTGACGTGACATTAACCAAATTAAACCTACAGTAAAATGTTATGATTACAATTTCCCTAAAGAACTGTCTACGTCAATGTTAGATTCTTAAAATTATCAGTTATCAGCTTTGCAAAAATGAAATTTAAAAGAAATGTATTTCTACACAGAGTTTAAGAAATATATTTATTATGAGGCTAAATTACAGCAATAGCCAAAACAAACTTAAAAATTTGACCAGCATCACATGTAAAAACCATTACACATAGAATTGAATTTTTGTACAATGCTGTGCGGCTATAGGCTTATAACTGGATCAGAGGCCATGTGACCAACTAGAGGAAAGGATGCCATCTAGACAGGCACTGGTACAGAGGCTCAGGGGACTACTCGGGAGGCCATCGACTATAGCTGCAGCTTGGAGCCCAGGCTACACGTCTACTGGGAACCAGCGAGCCAGAGCTTCAGTTAGCCTATTCTATTGCCTTCCTGGGGAGCTCTGGGGCCATGTGTGTCAAGCACATCAGAGTAGGAGTGCTGACATTTTAGGATCACACATCACTGGGAAGGGAACTATGCTAGCTGTAGCTTGGAGCCCTGGGGTGTATTCATTAGTGCATACCATAGCAAAGTGTTTTGCAACGAAAAACAAAAACAAATGTTTCTTATCAGACAAGTTCAGGTTAGGTCCACCCCGTTTGGTTCCTATTGAATACACCCCAGTTAACACCTCGGGGAGGCTAGCTGGCCAGAGCAATGAGCTATAGCCTATTTGTTGCCTTCCTAGGGAACTCTGTGTATAAAGCGGATCAGAGTAGTGGTGCTGATCTAGGATCAGGTCCCCCCTGTCCATGTACTTGTATTCAATGTGATTTAAAGGGCAAGAATGATCCTAAATCAGCAATTCTACTCTGAGACAGATACAGCCCCTGGACATTGTCTTCACGGTGTTATTACAACCCTCTCGGTCTTAAGGGTAATCAACCGTTCCGTTGCATATGTAGTCTGAACAACAAAATAACAAAAAAAAAAATAACATTCCTTTCATTGCACTTTTGTTACAAATAAAGTGAAATTTACTGGCATGGAGGAACTTCGGTTGTCAGTTATGCAAATTGTTTCATTCAGTTTCTCTTCTAGAAGTTATTTTGCCTCTGAAAGTAAATGATAAATGAGCCTGTTTATACAACACTTTGTCTATGTGTCTGAATATAGGCTTTACTACAAACACACGTATGTTCAAATAAACACACTCTCATAAAACATGCGCGCGCACACACACACACACACACACACACACACACACACACACACACACACACACACACACACACACACACACACACACACACACACACACACACACACACACACACACACACACACACACACACACACACACACACACGACAGAGAACTCACACTCAGCTGTCTGCTGTTGGAGAAACAGATTCCAAATGCAGGTGTCAGCAGCATGACAGCCAATCAGAGCTGACCATGTTCCAGTGTCAGCCAGTCAGAGCTGACCATGTTCCAGTGTCAGCCAATCAGAGCTGACCATGTTCCAGTGTCAGCCAATCTTTTATTTAACTAGGCAAGTCAGTTAAGAACAAATTCTTATTTACAATGACAGCCTCCCCCGGCCAAAACCTAACCTGAACGACACTAACCCGGACAACGCTGGGCCAATTGTGCGCCGCCCTATGGGACTCTCAATCACGGCCGGTTGAGATACAGCCTGGAATCGAACCAGGGTCTGTAGTGACGCCTCTAACACTGAGATGCAGTGCCTTAGACCGCTGCGCCCCTCGGGAGTCCACAGAGCTGACCATGTTCCAGCGTCAGCCAATCAGAGCTGACCATGTCACAGCGTCAGCCAATTAGAGCTGACCATGTTACAGTGTCAGCCAGTCAGAGGTGACCATGTTACAGTGTCAGCCAGTCAGAGCTGACTATGTTACAGTGTCAGCCAGTCAGAGCTGACCATGTTACAGCGTCAGCCAATTAGAGGTGACCATGTTGCAGTGTCAGTGAAGGCCAGGTGAAGAGACCAGACATGCTGCTCAGTACATACACGGTGAACAGCTAAAATACATATTTGAAACATGAACAAGTGGCATACAGAATGTTCCATGATTTGATGGCTTGTCCCTTTATAATATCAGCAGCTGTGCCTAGTCTAGTAAGAAGAACGTGTCCAGGAGAGAAAAGTAGAGTGTCAAGTGTCATCAACGAGGATGTCTTTAGTAGTGCAGAGTGGAGGGGTGGATTTCATCAGGAGAGGCAGCAGTATACACGGACATGGGAGTAGTATGCCATTCCAAATCATGCAATTTATTAAAGGGGTTTTTGTCCACCACTGTTTCCTAGTGGGACGGCTGGTTTGGTGAACAACAGGACAGGGTGTGGCCGACAGCGGATGGGTGAGGTAATCTATGTAGTACTATTAGGAGGAACAGCCCTCTGGCGGGCAGTCTTGGGCCTCTGGCGTGGGGGTGGAGGAGAGGTACGTTCGCTCCTGGATTCGGACGGTTGGGTCTCGGCCTGTGGAGAGCCGGTGTCGCCCAACATCTCACGCAGGAACTTGAACTTGGACAGGAAGAGCTGCCAGACAACATACCAACCTGAGGGGCCAAACAGAGCAAAGGTCATCCAGGAGAAAGTGAACACTGACTGTGCGTAAGAATCAAATAATGAACTTGTATTTGAGTCAGTGACCACGTTTACATGCACACAGTATTCCGGATAGTAACCCATATCCCGCTTAGGGCCTTATTCGGGATAAGCTGTTTACATGCACCTTTGATATCCCACTCACTAGTATCCATGAATAAACAGAATATTCCTCATTTAAATTCATATGGGTTAGAAATGTAATATAATATTTACTCCTGCAGAATTGTGCATTTCTTGCAGTAAAATGATACAATAAATGTTAATTTTATCTCGGGAAAAGGACTGGAGAAATATGATTTGTTTCTTTCAGCATCTCTTGAGAAAATATGAATATGTCTATAATGTGTTATCTTTGACACTGTTATGCAAGCAGACAGTATTTCAACCACATAAAATGTGAATATGTCTATAATGTGTTGTCTCCAGACAAACTGAAGTCAGCTTTTCATTTCCTTAAAACCGGTCAAACTGATGACATTTTGCACAGGACCAATCTTTCCACTGTTTTGGAGTTATTGTGTTTTCTCCCCGGTCCCTAAATGAAACAGACAACTTTACCAGTGTTAACTAGATTACTAATGCATTCATTCTATCAATGTATGACATTATTCTGGTGATAACTACTTTATTTAGTCTTCTGGGGCAACAAGTTATGACAGAAGAGAAGCTAAATTTATCCAACTTATAGTTGACAAACAAATGGTCTACCAAATGTCAGAAATTATGTCCTACCAAATGTCAGAAATTATAAAAATGTCCTACCAAATGTCATAAATTATAAGCAAAAACTTCTCTAAAAAAGGAGTGAAAGTAACCAGTAGGCTATATGGTCCAGTATGGAGTGTCAGCAAAACAAATCATACTGAACAAAAATAAACACACAACATGTGAAGTGTTGGTCCCATGTTTCATGAGCTGAAATAAATAATATTATACGTACAAAAAGCTTACTAATCTCAAATTTGTTTACATCCCTGATAGTGAGCATTTCTTCTTTGCCAAGATAATCCATCCACCTGACAGGTGTGGCATATCAAGAAGCTGATTAAACAGCATGATCATTAAAATAAAAGGCCACACTAAAATGTGTAGTTTTGTCACACAACGCCACAAACGTCTTAAGTTTTGAGGGAGCGTGCAATTGGCATGACTGCAGGAATGTCCACCAGAGCTGTTTAACTGTTTGTTTTTTTAACTTGGCAAGAGTTGTCCACCAGAGCTGTTGCCAGAGGACTTAATGTTAATTTCCTACCATAAGCCGCCTCCAACGTCATTTTAGAGAATTTGGCAGTATGTCCAACCGGCCTCACAACCTCAGACCATGTGTAACCACGCCGGCCCAGGACCTCCACCAATTCATAACAGCTATGAGGTGCTAACTACGAACCTATAATACCATGATGTGTATTGAGGTCTTGCACAGTCACTGCTCCTAAGTAAAGATTGTTAGCTGCTAACATGAGATCTTGAATACGTACAGTAGCTAGCTATAATGGCAACGCTAGCTAGCTACTGTAGCTAACGGTTAGCTGATAAATTTCGAAGCTGTGTCAGAAGTTCTCGTCAAATCTCAGTAACGTTAATCTCACAACATTCAAGAAAACTGAAAAATAACGAATGTAACACATTTGTTACTTACCAAAAACCATGAAGAGTAACGCGCACACAAGGGTGGCCACAATTACCAGCACAGTGAGACCAACGCTTTGCCACATTTTGTCTTCTTGTCAGTGCTTGCTAGCTAGCTCTAGTTACCAAGTAAGTAAACAGATGTTTACAGCTAGCTCGTTAAATCGCTTTAGTTTAGAGTTGAGTCCGTTAACTCATTCGACAGACTGACACTGACATACCGTTTACAGGTGTTGTTTGCCACATCATAAACGTTATAACATAATTCCTCGCTTCAACACGGGTGGATGAAGCTAACTAGTTGTTAAGGAAAACAAACCCCTCATTGCCGATACGGTCAGCTGGTCAGACAGTCTGCCCCTCTGTAAAAATGTCAACGTCGCTTTGCTTTGCCTAAATCATGGACGGATAGCTAGGTATCACAGGAGGATGCAGTATCGTTCATATCTACATTATTGCAAAATAAATACAGTACAGACAGAGACCACAAAATCATTGGTCTCGAAATGAAGCTGTGCATTAGGCTGAAGACCAGCATTGCCTTTTGGGTACTGTAGTCCATTTCCTCACTTTGTAGTTCCACAAAACATGGGGCGAATCATAATAAGATATCAATTATTTATTAGTAACAGTTTATGAAGATATGAATTATGTGCGCATCTTAATAATATTTTGTAATTAATTGCATTTGTTTATTTTCACAATCATTGCAGCTGGGCAGCTATTTCCTCTAATCTTGTCAGCATAGATTCAAAACATCTTTAAGTGACATATTTGGAGTGATTAACACAACTGAAGCACAATTTGACAACTACAGATCAACAACTTTTTGTTGTTGTTGATCTGGATCAATTTGCTGACATCTTCAGCCAAGTTGATGAAGATCTTCAACATGTAACCAGGACATGTCTATTTTCACAGCTCCCAGTCAAATTCAAGAGGCACGTCTTTCATCTTCTCCATGTAGATCTGGTCAAACATCTCACTCTGGGCCACAGTGAACATAGTCTTCCAGTCCCCAACCTTCCCTGGTCAGAGACAAAACAGACAGCATTTTGAGGGCATTATTTTTTGTGATATTTTCCTTGTTGAATTCTGTAACAAATAGTTGAAATTGACTTCATGATTAGCGCAATATTTTTTAATGTGGATCACATATACCCATACCTTTTCTAATAAAGGATCCACTTTGTTCAAAAAATGCTGGATGCTGTTTATCACATCTAGCCTGTGGGTCTTCCTTCATGTTCTTGAAGGAGGATTTGTCCACGATTGTGTCAATGGTTTGGTCATCCAGCTTTTTTCCCAAGAAGTTTGATATCCTGACAACTGCACCTCGTGTGTCCTGAAAGCAATTGTTATAGTTTGATTACTAGTCTCAGCAATACACTGTGTACAAAACATTAGGAACACCTCCCTTTTCCCCTCAGAACAGACTCAATTTGTCGGGGCATGGACTACAAGGTGTCGAAAGCATTCTACAAGGTGTCGAAAGTTGGCTGGATGTCCTTTGGGTGGTGGACCATTCTGTATACACACAGGAAACTGTTAAGCATTTAAAAAAACAGCAGCGTTACAGTTCTTGACACGTTCAAAGAGGTGTGCCTGGCATACCCTGTTCAAAGGCACTTCAATATTTTGTCTTTCCCATTCACCCTCTAAATGCCACACATACACAATACATCTCAGTTGTCTCAAGGCTTAAAACATATTTAACCTGTAAAATTCATCTTTGTGAGCATACCAATCAGCAACATGATCAAACCAAGAGCCCCCGAGAACTAAGAAAGAAACATTATTAGGGTATTTCACATTGACACTTTGGACATGTTTTGAATCGGTGAAAAAATGTGTTTAAACTTCTGAGATATACTCACCCTCCCCCTTGAGAAATTGAATCAGAAATGTATTAAAGTCAGGTTCGCTCTTAAGGACTTTCGTGAACTTTTGGAGATGAAATAAGGACACAGCAACATCCTTTGGGTTCCTGGCTATGTAGATCACCTTAATAAACAATTGCCCCAATTAGAATGCAGCCTTATCAATATAACTTGAACACCACAATACAAAACTAATACAGTACATTGTAGATTCAATTGATGTAAATTAAATAATCTGTCAAATCTCATTGTTGGCATCCAGGTTTTTTTTAAATGTACAGTCAGTCTCTGAAGACTTTTTAAAAACATTTTCTGTCTGCGTACAGTTTTATTTAAACAATTATCAAAACATGGGTTTCACTGGCAGTTGTTGTTTTGCATTCATTGCATGTTATTTCTCTCTCTTACCTTTCCCTTCTCTCTCAGTCCTTGAGGGATCGAGGACAAATGTAAGTGAGACCGCGAATGTTCTTGTTGATGGCTTGTTGTTGTAGTCTATTTGACTTATGTTTTTCTCAAGGAAGGGCACCAGTTCCTGGATTGGTTTGTTACTTCCCTCTGTCATTTGATCTCCATGATACAATAGGGACAAAATATACTGTGTCCATGTAGTTCCTGTGTTTTTAAAGAAATACAATCACAGCATTTGTGAGATCATGTTGCACATTCACGATACAATACCTAAATTCATGCAGAATTCAATAGATTGTGTAGTGTAGCCTATATGTCACTCTACAGTAAGTACTGTACAGGCCGATAACCTATGTCAGATGCATGGTCTTACCTGACCGTGGGTAAGTAACAGCAATGATGTCATCATCCCGTATTTCAAATGTCTCCAGAGAATCAAGTTGTTGGACTTGATCCACCCCTCTGACCAGGTTGATCCCCTTGTATGGGAAAAGCCCAAGGGCAGTAATCTGAATCTTCTGTTCCTCTCCCATCTTCAGTTAAAACACTGTGGCGAAATCCTGCACTTAAGTGCGCTGCCACTTTAAGAGCGCATGAGCAGTAGGAAGGAGGAGATAAAAGAGCTCGTTAAGCTCTATTGGGGAGGAGCTATTGATTGGCGCGACAGTTTTGGTTATGTGTGTTATGCTGCAGAGTTTGTTTGTTTATCTTCAGCGTATGTGGTTGTACAGTGTTTGGAACAATCCTCGGTGTGATCGCTCGACGACGTGGTTGTTCTCATGTGGGACCGCGACGGTTATGGATCAAAGGGATTAGTAGCAACATTGTTACGAAGCGTTCAACTACAACCCAACACTCCATTCGGACAGTCAGACTGTACACCTGCAACCTCAAGACCACAGCTAAGACCTCTCTTGTTCCCTTTCTCTCTTTCTCTTCCCGCTATGGTCCAGTGCTTTACACTGCAACCGACTCTATTTTCATAAATGCATTGAAGTTTCATTGGAGCTGGACTAGTGTGTATATGAACACCACACATTCATACCCTCTGCACTCCTTCCCTGGAAGAGAATACAAACTCTTGCAAATCCTCTGTGTGATGACTGGTTTCATTCGTTATTGTATGAAGTTGCTGTTTATTTGCTCTGCCATTATTGTTATATGAGGTATGCTTGGTGGGGTTACCAAGAATTGTGGAAGGACTGTGATGTGATGTGGCATCTATAGGGTGTGTATTCTTTTTTCTATCCGCTGGCTATCTGGTCAACAGGCTACACTCTAGGCAGTCTCTTCTGTTGATGTGTGTGGGTCTGGTAGTGGTACTCTCGCTGTTCTACTATTTTCCTTTCGGCAGGGTTAATACCTGCCTGGCGCCCGAACAAAATCTTCTTTACCTTTCTCTAATTAATACCGCTACAACACCTATTACAGCCTACAGTTAAAACAGCTATTACAGCCTAGTACAAAATGTTCCATGTGAAGTTGATACAAGCAGAGACATATCATTCTTTTTTTTTTAAATACATTTTTTAACCCCTTTATCTCTATCATTCTGAGATATACTTACCGCTTCCCTCAAGAAATTGAATCATCAGTCATGTTTGATACATTTCTGATTCATATGTATCAATCAATCAAATGTATTTATAAAGCCCTTTTTACATTAGCCGAAGTCACAAAGTGCTATACAGAAACCCTGCCTAAAACCCCAAACAGCAAGCAATGCAGATGTAGAAGCACGGTGGCTAGGAAAAACTCCCTAGAAAGGCAGGAACCTATGAAGAAACCTAGAGACTAACCAGGCTCTGAGGGTTGGCCAGTCCTCGTCTGGCTGTGCCGGGTGGAGATAACAGTACATGGCCAAGATGTTTAAACGTTCATAGATGACTAGCAGGGTCAAATAATAATAATCACAGTGGTTGTAGAGGGTGCAACAAGTCAGCACCTCAGGAGTAAATGTCAGTTGGCTTTTCATAGCCGATCATTAAGAGTATCTCTACCGCTCCTGCTGTCTCTAGAGAGTTGAAAACAGCAGGTCTGGGACAGGTAGCACGTCCGGTGAACAGGTCAGGGTTCCATAGCCGCAAGCAGAACAGTTGAAACTGGAGCAGCAGCACTGCCAGGTGGACTGGGGACAGCAAGGATGCCAGGTAGTCCTGAGGCATGGTCCTTGGGCTCAGGTCCTTCGAAAGAGAGAATTAGAGAGCATACTTAAATTCACACAGGACACCGGATAAGACATGAGAAGTACTCCAGATATAACAGACTGACCCTAGCCCCCCGACACAAACTACTGCAGCATAAATACTGGAGGCTGAGAAGGGAGGGGTCAGGATACACTGTGGACCCATCCGATGATACCCCCGGACAGGGCCAAACAGGCAGGATATAACCCCACCCACTTTGCCAAAGCACAGCCCCTACACCACTAGAGGGATATCTTCAACCACCAACTTACCATCCTGAGACAAGGCCGAGTATAGCCCACAAAAATCTCCGCCACGGCACAACCCAAGGGGGGGCGCCAACCCAGACAGGAAGATCACGTCAGTGACTCAAGCCACTCAAGTGACGCACCCCTCCTAGGGTGGCATGGAAGAGCACCAGTAAGCCAGTGACTCAGCTCCTGTAATAGGGTTAGAGGCAGAGAATCCCAGTGGAGGGGAACCGGCCAGGCAGAGACAGCAAGGGCGGTTTGTTTGCTCCAGAGCCTTTCTGTTCCGTATTGGATATAAGAGCAACGTCAACTCACCAACATTACGACCAGGAATACGACTTTCCCTAAGCAGATCCTCTCTTTGTACCACCACCCAGGACAATGGATCTAATCCCAGCAGCTGACCGAAAACAACGGCGACGCAGAAGGGGCAGACAGAGCGGTCTTCTGGTCAGGCTTCGTAAACGGGCACATCGCTCACCGCTCCTGAGTATACTACTCACCAATGTCCAATCTCTTGACAACAAGGTAGATGAAATTCAAGCAAGGGTTGCCTTCCAGAGAGACATCAGAGAGTGTAACATTCTCTGTTTCACAGAAACATGGTTCTCTCGGGATATGTTGTCGGATTCGGTCCAGCCACCGGGCTTCTCCATGCATCACTCCTTCTGCTCACCCGACCTAGAATTCCTTACAATCAAATGCCGGCCATTCAATCTACTAAGAGATTTCTCGTCAGTTATAGTCACAGCTGTGTACATTCCCCCTCAAGTGAACACCAAGATGGCCCTCAAGGAACTTCACTCGACTCTACGTAAACTGGAAACTGCATTTATTGTAGCTTGGGATTTTAATAAAGCAAATTTGAGATCAATGTTACCTACATTTTATCAGCATATTGATTGCGCGACACGAAGGGCTAATACTCTCGACAACTGCTACACTAACTTCCGCTATGCATACAAAGCCCTCCCCCGCCCTCCCTTTGGCAAATCCGACCACGACGCCATCTTGCTAGTCCCGGCTTATAGGCAGAAACTCAAACAGGATGTACCAGTCACGAGAACCATTCAACGCTGGTCTGACCAATCGGAAGCCACGCTCCAAGATTGTTTTGATCACGCGGACTGTAATACAGGGGTGTCAAACTCATTCCACGGAGGGCCTAGTGTCTTCAGGTTTTTGGTTTTTCCTTTCAATAAAGCCCTAGACAACCAGGTGTGGGGAGTTCCTAACTAATTAGTGATGTTAATTCATCAATCAAGTACAAGGGAGGAGCGAAAACCCGCAGACACTCGGCCCCCCGTGGAATGAGTTTGACACCTGTGCTGTAATATGTTCCAGTCAGCCTCAGAGAACGACATTGATCTACACGCTAACTCTGTGACTGTTAACCTGTTAAAACCTACCCACTGTGACTGTTAAAACCTAGCCTAACCAGAAACAGTGGATGGATGGCGGCATTTGCAAAAAAACTGGAAGCGCGATCCAGCTCATTTAACCCTGGAAAGAATTCTGGTGATATGGCTGAATATAAAGCGTCTAGTTATTCCCTCCGCAAGGTAGAGTTGCAATTCAATGGCTCAGACACGAGACGTATGTGGCAGGGTCTACAGGAAATCATGGACTACGAAAACAAAAACAGCCACGTCACGGATACAGACGTCAAGCTTTCAGACAAACTAAACACCTTCTTTGCCGGCTTTGAGGATAATACAGTGCCACCGTTGCGGCTTGCTAACAAAGACTGTGCACCCCCCCCCCCCCCCCCTTTCTCCTTCTCAGTGGCTGATGTGAGTAAAACATTAAAAAACGTTAACCCTCGATATTTGAACTAAATGACTACCGCCCCGTCGCACTCACTTCTGTCATCATGAAGTGCTTTGAGAGGCTAGTCAAGGATCATGTCACCGCTACCTTACCGGCCAACTAGACCCACTAGACCCCATACCGCCCCAACAGGTCCACAGATGATGCAATCGCTATCACACTGCACCATGCCCTATCCCATCTGGACAAGAGGAATACCTATGTAAGAATGCTGTTCATTGACTATAGCTCAGCATTCAATACCATAGTACCCTCCAAGCTCACCATCAAGCTGGAGGCCCTTGGTCCTGGACTTTGACAGGCCGCCCCCAGGTGGTGAAGGTAGGAAACAACAGCACCACTTCTCTGACCCTCAACAGAGGGGCCTACAAGGGTGTGTGCTCAGCCCTCTCCTGTACTCTCTGTTCACCCACGACTGCGTTTCCATGCACGCCTCCAACTCATTCATCAAGTTTGCAGACGACACAACAGTAGTGGGCTTGATCACCAACAATGACGAGACAACCTACAGGGAGGAGGTGAGGGCACTCGGAATGTGGTGTCAGGAAAACAACCTCTCACTCAACGTCAACACAGCACTTTGAGATATCAGCTGATGTAAGAAGGGCTATATAAATACATTTGATTTGATACTTCTTCCCGGCTGTTTGTAATAAGACTTAAGATTTCCTGGGGTAACAATGTAAGAAATAATTCATAAAAAAACGAAATACTGCATAGATTCCTAAGAACGTGAAGCGAGGTGACCATCTCTGTCGGTGCCGTGTTTACAATAAGAATGACAGTTCCTTGTGTCTGATACACAGGCTTCCAAGGAGGGCGATTTTGGGGCTTCCCCATGTTTCATCAAAATGTATAGCTGTGTATAGGCCGCATAGCAGTGAAAGTTAACATTAGGTTTCCGAATGACATCACCAAGAGGTAAAATATATAGTTAAAACAATAGAGGTCCTAAAACGGAACCGTGAGGAACACCGGAATTTACAGTTGATTTGTCAGAGGATAAACCATCCATTGAGACAAACTGATATCTTTCCAACAGATAAGATCTAAACCAGGCCAGAACTTGTCTGTGTAAATCACTCTCCAAAAGAATGTGGTGATCGATGGTATCAAAAGCATTATGGTATCAAAAGCATCAAGTATGCATATTTGCTCTGAAGGAAGTTTGTAAAACTGTGGAGATGAAAGAATACAGCAACATGTCCCTCAGGAGCGCCAAAGCCAGAGCAGAAGGCCAGCCAGTCTTTCTGTCCAACGAGATCTCACTGGAGGGCTTCTGTCAGTTCATCCCTCATCAGTCCAGCAGGGGGTGATATATCCACATCTGTTAAGTTCTTCCACACCGATCTCGACAAACTATTTCTGTATGGACCTCACTTTGTACACGGGGGCATTGTCATGCTGAAACAGGAAAGGGCCTTCCCCAAACTGGTACCACAAAGTTGGAAGCACAGAATCGTCTAGAATGTCATTATATGCTGTAGCATTAACATTTCCCTTCACTGGAACTAAGGGGCCCGAACAATGAAAAACAGCCCCAGACCATTATTTCTCCTCCACCAAACTTTACAGTTGGCACTATGCATTTGAGCAGGTAGCGTTTTCCTGGCGTCCACCAAACCCAGATTCGTCCGTCAGACGGTAAAGAGTGATTCATCACTACAGAAAACGCGTTTCCACTGGCGGCGAGCTTTACGCCGCTCCTGCCCATGCTTGGCATTGCGCATGGTGATCTTAGGCTTGTGTGCGGCAGCTTGGCCTTGGAAACTCATTTCATGAAGCTCCCGACGAACAGTTCTTGTGCTGACGTTTTTTCCAGAGGCAGTTTGGAACTCGGTAGTGAGTTTTGCATCTGAGGATAGACAAATTTGACGAACTGACTTGTTGTAAAGGTGGCATCCTATTATGGTGCCACATTGAAATTCCCTGAGCTCTTCAGTAAGGCCATTCTACTGCCAATGTTTGTCTATGGAGATTGAATGGCTGTGTGCTAGATTTTATAAACCTGTCAGCAACGGGTGTGGCTAAAATAGCCAAATCCACTAATTTGAAGGGGTGTCAGCATACGTTTTTATATATGTCACTTGAAAATAAAACACTCTAGGAGCTCAGATGCAAAAATATAATTACCAACGTTTCGACAGCCAAGCTGTCTTCATCAGGGTATAATCACAAACACTGCGGTATGACTCGTTTATATAGTGTCAAAAGACACACAGGTGTCTGTAATCATGGCCAAGAGTGGCCTAATATCATTGGTTAATTCTCAAATATTAAAATGGCATACAAAGAGCAGCATACAAAAAACAAATGGATAGCATACGATCATAGATTAATTTTAGACTACACAAGTTTACAAACAATTGCAAAGTCACAATAATCACAAGAATGGCTTCAGATCAAAGTCTACGTTGAGACCGAAGGGAGCAAGGGTCTTTAAGTTAAAGATCCAGGCAGCCTCTCGTTTTAACAATAAATGATCAAGGTCACCCCATCTCCTAGGGAGGGTGACATGTTCGATACCAATATAACGCAGAGACGAAATCGAGTGGCCTGCCTCCAAAAAGTGAGCCGCAACTGGCTAAATCAAGTTTTTTTTAACCTAATGGTGCTACGGTGATCTGAGATACGTACTATTAATTCGCGCTTTGTTTTACCCACATAATTTTTACCACAAGGACAAGTTATAAGATAAATAACTGCCTTAGTGGAGCACATAATAACACCTTTGATTGGGATCGATTTCCCTGTTTGTGGGTGTTTGAAGGATCTGCATTTATAAGTGCCATTGCATTGAGCACAGCCATTACACCTTGTAATTTCCATCCAGTAGGGGCGCAAATAGACGTTGTTCAGGAATATCTTGCGGTGGTAAATCAGTGTACCAATTGGTCTCTGAGATTTCTGCCCCGCGAAAATACGACCAAGGGAAGGTCCGAAAACACATTACCGAGACTATCATCGGATTTTAGAATGTGCCAATGTTTTTGAACGATCCCTTAATTTGTTCAGAGCGCTTTGAATAGCGGGTAGTTAGAATGCAAGAATGCGTCTTTTTGTGAGACTGCCCTTGAAAAAGGTCATGTCTCGTTTTGTTTTTAATTTTTTCAATGGCAATATTAATCTGATCATTTTTGTACCCCCTCTCCTTGAACTTTCTTTGCGTCTCAGCCATATTTCTGTCGAAATCTGATTGTTTTTTGCAAATTCTTTTGATTCGACAGAATTGGCTGTAGGGCAAACTATTTTTCAAGGGAAGTGGGTGACAACTGTCAGCCCTCAACAAACTGTTACGATCAGTAGGTTTCCTGTAAAGATCAGTGTATAGAACATTATTTTCACACAAGATCAGAAGATCAAGAAAACTGATTTGACGTGTATCAGATTGCATAGTAACTCTCAAATGTTCAGAACAGGAGTTAAGAAAAGCATGGAATGCCTGGAGCTGTTTTGCATCACCCCTCCATAGAACAAAAATATCATCAATATACCGTTTCCAAATAATGATAGGCAAGATTTTTTTGTTGAGAGGATTGAAAATAGACTGTTTCTCCATGTAACCCTCATACAAATTAGCATAGTTAGGAGCCATGGGGGATCCCATAACAGTACCCTTCGTCTGAATAAAGAAATCATTTAGAAACATCAAAAGTAACTAACAAGGTATTCTCAGGGAGAGGATCAAGAGATTCTATGATAGAGATCATACTGATGGTGTCCTTTACAAAGGAGGGGAACTGTTCTGAGAGTGGTCTAATAAAAAAGTCAACAAAAGTAGATGGAGGGGCCGTTACTGCATCAATTCCCGCTACAATAGGGCGCCCTGGAGGTTTTGTAACATTCTTGTGTAATTTCGGCAAAGTATAGAAAGTGGCAATTTTAGGGTGTTGAATAGCCAATAGTCTTTTTTGGTTATCTGACCAGAAGTTAAATACCCATCTAGGACAGTAAAGATAGTATTCTGAAATTGGGAAGTAGGGTCACTTCTGAGTTTCTTGTAAAAGGTGTTGTCAAGCAGCTGTCTATGACACTCATTTACATAAGCTGTCCTATCCATGAGTACAACCGACCCACCCTTGTCAGCAGGACGAATAAGGACTGAGGTATCGGATTGTAAATCAAGCAAAGCTTGTTTTTCATCCTTAGGTAAATTCTGGAAAGATTTGGACTCCTGTTTGTTCTTAAGGAGATGAGCAACATATTTTTCAACAACTCTACAATATGTCTCGATAGAGTGATTGCGATTGGTTGGTGGTATAAAATAACTCTTGCTTCTAAAAGGAGTCGGAGTATGTGCAGGTGAGCAACATACTGGTTCAATAGAAATGTCAGGATTAGGGGAGCTAAAGTATTCCCTTAAACGGATGTTTCTAAAAAAAACTCTACCTACGGCCCTGGCTGGCACGAGTACATTTTGTCTGAATATTTGCATACAGTGTGTGAGATCTAGTCAGACACCTTGTCAGTGATAAATGTGTCTGACTGAAGTTGAGTGGCATCTCTTTTAGGGTGAGAACTCACTTAGTTTACAGAGCTTGGTATGCCGTGACACGAAATGCTTCAGGGTGGCATGATTCAAATCCTATCTTTCATCAGAGTGATGTAGTCACATTGGAGCTCTACAGTTGTTGTATTGGAACTCTGCAGATCCATCTAATGAACCTTTCTCCAGGTGCAAACACTTAAGGTAACACAGTAATCCCCACTATACATTTCCCTTTGGGATACTATAGGTTCTCACCTGGACACGTCCGGCCGTGATTGGGAGTCCCATAGTGTGGCGCACAATTGGCCCAGCGTCACCTGGGTTTTGCCGGGTTAGGCAGTCATTGTAAATAATTATTTACTCTTAACCGACTTGCCTAGTTAAATAAAGGTAACATTTTTACAAAAAAATACTGTATAACTGGCACATTTCTGATTAACTACCTATGTAAGATGGGCCTACAGTGTGTTTGAATGTGAGAAATATATTTTTTAAATGGGGCATTTTGCACGTCCGTTTCCATGAAACAACGATAGAGATCTAGGACATTGGTGGTGGTTTGCAATGATTCATACGGGTTACGTCTTGTGCAGGAAGTTCTGCTGAAGACTATAGAAGTTGAGCATTTCAGTGTCCGAATTTAATAACTTTATTTGAAAGCAAAGATTGTGTAACTTACAAGCATGCGGAACGAAGCATTATTTATTAGTGTAGGACATACAGTAGTTGTAAAATGAAAATAATCCTGTAATACAAAATGTTGGTTAATTAGCAGTACAATGTGTCAGTCAGTCTGAGGGTAACCTATTTCCATGTGCTAATCACATTTTGTAGGGTCTAAATGGGAAAAAAGTATCCAGAAATGTGAACTGCTAATTAGTAATAACAATGTAAAACGTCCATGTTAAATGTTTTCATTGACAGCCGTAGTTTTTGCCAAGACAGAAATACCACCAGAGAGAAATGTTACTCAAATCAGGATTGCTATTCGAACCATTGAACAGAAACAACATTTTGTGATTGAGCAATCACTCTACAGATTTCCAATCAATGTGCCAATCAAGCCCTGAGGCATGGGTCTACCTATTTATCATAAGTAGAATGTGACAAATTGGCTATACTGTGTGCTCTAGCCATCTAAGCCACTGCCTCAAGATCACATGTACTGTTTGTACTGCTGCCAGCATGAATTAGAATCTGACCCACTGCTCTAACACACCTCTCCTCCTTACTTTCGCGCTCTATTTTCTGACCAATAAACTCAACAAATATGAAAGGATTTGGACTGCCCCACTCCTAAAGTAACCCACAGTCATTGAAGGTCAAGAGTCTGGGGTTCTTTTGACTTGTCTAGAAGGAGGAAGAAGAAGATACGTTTTTAGATGTGTTTCACTGACCGCGTTGCCATCCGCAGTTGTTATGCTAGTGAAGTCATACCGTATAAAAGAAATCACGACAGCTGTGATGAAACATGGTAGTTTCAGAACAATTGTATAAATAGCGACCGATCATTTGTTCATTCGATTTGGTGCGATCTTTTTGTGTCGGTAAAATTTATTATGCGAGAAATGGTGGTTGGAAACACATTGATGCGCAAATATTTATGTAATAACCATCATATCGAAGTAAATTTGGGAGTCATGTGATGATGATGATATGGTGTGTGGTCCTCCCACTACGACTCGGGAAACCACGCTGTTTATTAGGCTACAAATTAAATAAATGTTGATAATTCACAGGGTGCAGAAAGTGTAAAATGATCTTGATACTCCTTTCCAATAAATATCTAGAGGATTATTCTGGTGACATGACGATTGACTGCCGTTTGACAAATTAAAATATTCTCGCTCTTATCCATAATATTCTCATCATGTTGACAGTTTACCCGCACTGTATCTGCGAGCTGTTGGCTAGATCACACATGCCAAGACCAAAGTAGGCACATTTACTATTTAACTAAAGAGTTGAAAATGCGATGGAAACACATTGAATTGTAGATTCGATACGTGAAAAAGTGCATTTTGTGTGAACTACGTCATCACCCACAGACTTTCATCTGCATCAGGTCTGTTAGGAAAATTCGCATATTTTATTTATGAATATTTGCATGAAGATCTGTAGCCAATTGGATGGAAACCGAGCTACTGTCATGGATCGTGATGTCATAGATATTGCTATTTCTGGAAGATTACATTTGTGGTTCTTCCCCATTATCACATAGAATACTGTGGCGTTAGGGAGGGGAGTGGTTAGTTGGATGATTTCAGAATTAATAAGCAAGAAGAGAGAAGAGATTCCAAATGACAGTAGTGGTCATATTTGAAATTACATGATAGTTTTTCAGAAGATCAAAGGTCATCATGAACATTGATGCCTATACATGTAGTATAGTGTCAGAGTGGGTCTAGAATCAGATCTAGGATCAGGTCCCCCCAGCCCATGTAATATTATTCATTATGATCTAAAAGGCTAAACAAATCCTAGATCAGCACTCCTACTCTGAGACACTTGATACATATGACAGCAGATCACAGTGAATCAATGTTTATGGAGTCACATCTCAGATGTTATATATGTAATTACAGTATGGTTTATTGAAGTATTGGAGAGAACAGTGAAGCCACCTATCAAACATCAGACACTAGATCGAGGGAATAGCCTGTGAGGTACTGTCTGCTTCCTTGTCATGAGAAACGGTGTGTGTGTTGACAAGTGACCGGTCAATATATAAAACATGTTTTACTGTATTAGTGGAAGGGAAAGTACATATTCCTCCTGGAGGGACGAGCGTTGTGTAGGAGGAATGTGGCCTGATACAAGACAGTGCACTGAGGGAGAAAACTGTTTCCTCAAGTGAGTCATAACGTAATTCAACCACAGTTTGTCTCAGTTGGGTACATTTCCTCATTCCCACATCAGCCGTTATATTTTTCCATCAGTAACAATAGCAGTGAAAACTCTAATGGAATAGCACATGTGAACAGCTCACAGCACAGTGAGTCACAACAGATGTATTTGCAGTAGAAGGACTTGACAACTCCCCCAAAAGATGAAGGTTTACCGGTACCACTACCAAAACTGTGACAAAACAACTTTACTACCTATTATCCATCTTCAAATCATGTTTTATCTGTAAAGGTTTGTCCAAAACATTTTAAACATTTGGGGAGATACACTACCACAGACTAATAAAAGTGGTGTAAAGTATTTAAGTAAAAACGTAAGTAGTTTTTGGGGGTATTTGTGCTTTACTTTACTATTTATATTTTGGTCAACTTTTATAATTACTTCACTGAATTCCTAAAGAAAATAATGTACTTTTTACTCCATACATTTTCCCTGACACCCAAAAGTACTCGTTACATGTCGAATGCTCAGGCAGGACAGTAATAGGGTCTAATTCACTTACCTATCAATATCATCCCTACTGCCTCTGATCTGGTGAACTCACTAAAAACAAATATTGTGTTTGTAAATGATGTCTGATTGTTGGAGTGTGCCCCTGGCTGAGCGTAAATGTAAAAAACAAGAAAATTGTGTTGTCTGGTTTGCTTAATATCAGGAATATGATGTATAGTTTTTACTTTTACTCAAGTATGACAGTTGAGCACTATTTCCACCACTGACTAATCTACACTGAGTGTACAAAACATTAGGAACACCTGCTCTTTCGATGATATATACCACAGGGAACCAAAATATTTATTGTTACACAGGGAAATATAGAGTGCAGATCCGGGGAAGCTCGGATGAGTTGCAGAAAAACCAGATGTGGAGACTGAGGTTGGAGTTGGCTGAGGAGAACAGGGTAAACGGGTCCCGAGGGGAATCCAAGGTAGTGGAGGTGAGTAATCCAGAGCAAGGTAGTTGGGTGGTGAGATGTGGAACAGGAGACAGGAGCCAGAGACAGAGCGGTAACTGCAATGAGAGGATAACCGGTGTCAGGCAGGGAAACGGGCACAGCAGAGTAACAGGATCTTGAATAATCATAAATGGCTACAATCATGAACTGACTGAGCAGAGATTACAATCTGGCAGAGTGGAAGTGGCCGGGACTGAGTATTTGTAGAGGTCTTGATGGAACGAGTTGCAGCTGGTAGGGATCTGCTCTGACTCCAGCACACCTGTCTCCAACCACACAATCGCACAGAGAGGGAGAGAGAGAGTGTACAGGGGGAGTAACTGCAGGTCAAGAAGACACCGGGTGAACACCAGAGGGCATAGCAGGAGCAGCTGTGACAGTTGTGGGTTCTGCTGCCATGTTTGTTATATTACGCATTTTATTTGAATTCACAGATGGTGCCTAGGAGAGGATGGCTAGGCTGACACACCCATCGCCCTTTTCGGTGTTGACATACTCATGTGGGCAGGTAGCCTGGGTACCAGTCTGTTTGTGCCATCATGCCACTCCTTGGTAGCCTGGGTACCAGTCTGTTTGTGCCATCATGCCACTCCTTGGTAGCCTGGGTACCAGTCTGTTTGTGCCATCATGCCACTCCTTGGTAGCCTGGGCACCAGTCTGTTTGTGACATCATGCCACTCCTTGGTAGCCTGGGCACCAGTCTGTGCCATCATGCCACTCCTTGGTAGCCTGGGTACCAGTCTGTTTGTGACATCATGCCACTCCTTGGTAGCCTGGGCACCAGTCTGTTTGTGACATCATGCCACTCCTTGGTAGCCTGGGCACCAGTCTGTTTGTGCCATCATGCCACTCCTTGGTAGCCTGGGTACCAGTCTGTTTGTGCCATCATGCCACTCCTTGGTAGCCTGGGTACCAGTCTGTTTGTGCCATCATGCCACTCCTTGGTAGCCTGGGTACCAGTCTGTTTGTGACATCATGCCACAACTTGCAAAACATTAAAATATTGGTCACTATGAACTATTTCTGCATTCAAAAACCAGATGTCAATGAGTAATTCAGACCATGTTTTAAAAATAAATCTGTGAATGCCATTCAGAGCAGGCGTTAAATTGTCTTGACAAAGCAGACATGCTTTCACCTTTCACCTTTACGCTTCTCCAGAACAACCACTTTACTCTCACACAGACCTCTCTCTTTCTCTCTCTCTCTCTCTCTCTCTCTGTCTGTTTAGGCGAGTTCACAGGTCAGTGCTTTCAAGCCCCTGCCCTGAAAGTTCACTGACACAGTATACTCGTCAGCTAAGGACAAATTTTACGGTGATGCTAACTGAAGGTTAAGTGAACCCCTATGACTCTAGTATGCCTTGTCACTTGTCAAAGGGAGAAACCTGTAAAGAGAACACAATGTAATGTACTCTGAGTACCACACCTAGTTTTACAATAGATACAGTACGTAATGTGCTTCCTCAAGTAGCCTAGAGCAAGAACACCACGTTTTACGACCAGTGCAAATAAAAACGTATTTCTCCACAATGGAATGTTTATGAGTATCGTGTCTGAGCAAGCTTCTTTCAGACATGTGATCGTGTTAAAATTGAGTGACAGAGGAATTCACTTGTGCAGACGAGACACAGGTTCAGCTTTTGTAACAGTACAATAACAACACTTTATATAACGATGAACTGTATGTGCGGATGCGGCATGTGCCTCTTAAAGGGGCAATCAGCAGGTGAAACAATAACAAAGCGTTTTTTTGCGCCACCCGTTTTGGTAAAAAGCTGAGGGATGGGGCTGGAGAAATGTAACCACTCTCAAATTCATAGACTGAGCTATGGATGCAAGGACTGACCATCCATGATATACAAAGTATAGTTTTAACCATGTTTTGAGGCTATATAGTGTTTTTTTACATTTACTTTGTTTAAAAACATTGGAGTAAAACAAGCTTATATTTTGGGGGTTCTGATGGGGTACGACAGTTGAACTAAGCTCATGAAGCAGTTCTGATTTATAGTCTTAAAGAATCAATGGGTACATATGATAAATTTAGCAAAAATACATGTAGCAATTGCAGATTGCCCCTTTTTTAAGGTTTTGTTCATACCTATCCAAGTTGGATTGTCTGTGGTTGGATAGGTGTGTAGAAGCCTTTAAGCTATTAAAATCACAACATGTTGTGGTCCTATCAAAAAATAATTAGGCAGGATTCAATCCAAGTGGTGTTGTAGAGCGTTGTCAACAAGGCAGTATAAAGGAAATGTCCCCGTGTTTGTTGAGATCGCATTCAGGGTAAGCGCTGCAGATACCTTAAAATGTCAATCGCTCTATAACGCACCTCGTGTTGAATCCCGGCATTACTGTAGTTATAAAAACAAGGCGATTTCGTATATTCTGTATATTGTGAAAATCCATATGTCAAAAACAGCAAGATTCACAAACCTTTAAATATATTTTTGTTTTATTTAAAATGTTTGCATAAACACTGAAATTATTAAATTGACTGTATCCCACAATTCCATGTACACTGAAGAAAAGAAGAAACAAAAGCTCACAGTAGGGAACTAAACCGGTCACAAATCAATGATCTGGAATTATACACTGTTCTCTCATTGCTGCACAAGTAGATTTAAAAAATGTTTTATTATTATCATTTTCTATTATTATTTATTAGATAGTGGCAAAGGAAAAATCACAACGTCTTTCTACTCTTCTACTTCTGACTGTAAATATTTGTATTTTATTTTTTAGACTTTAGATATATTTGTGTATGTTTTTTGTACTACTTAAAATGTATTTTTATCATAAAAAAAATCCATATGTTGTTCTGCTCAGAACATTACAACTGGAATCTGCATAAGGTGAAACAGCACCACTGTTATTGTTGTCGTTTGGTTGAAGAAAGAGAGGAACGTCTGGAAAACACAACACATATTCTGTTGATTCTATGTCTGAGGGGGGGGGAAAACTGTGTTGGTTGTTTGAAGTCAAATCTTTGTTGTTGTAATGTCTCAAACGGACGTGGCTGTATCACCAAGTATGGATTCCAGCTTTAATGTTCTTCAAAGAAACAAGACCCATAGGGCATCTACTTCACTAGCGTACTAGCTAGATAGTTAGCTGAGACCCAACATAATGGCACACAGTGCCAATAAAACTCGTTATGCTATAACTCATCTTGATACATAGGCCTCAGAACACTACATCATACATATGTAAATGCATACATCGATTTTTCTATTGTGTTATTTGACTGTACGTTTGTTTATATGTAACTCTGTGTTGTTGTTTTTGTCACACTGCTTTGATTTATCTTGGCCAGGTTGCAGTTGTAAATGAGAACTTGTTCTCAACTGGCCTACCTGGTTAAATAAAGGTGAAACAAAAATATAAAAATACTGTAAGAATATTGTTTCTCAAATACATTACATTTTCCCATCAAAATACATTCAAGAGTCTATAAATAATAATTTTTTCCCAAAAGATGCAATTTGCATCAACAATCCATTGCCTCAGGTTTCACGCTAATCAGAAGCACTATAAGCAACCTAGGCCCTGAAACACATGGCAAGAACACATTGGGCAGAGCACATACAGTAGGAAGATCAATGTTTCCCCAAAGTGGAAAACACTACAAAACCTTGGACACAACACAGATCTTTACAGTAGCTTGCAGTTTTTCACAAGAGATTCTTTCAATTGAAAGCAACTACAATTCCCAGTCCCCACCATACCAGAGCAACGAGCCAATCACAGGCCCTGAGACTGCAGGGTGAGGATCTCAGCAGCCAATCTCTGTGGGTCTATGAGCTGGGGAAACATGCCCATGACCTTGTCCACCAGACAGCCGTTAAAGATAGCCAGCAGCTTCTTCCTGACCTCCTCTCTCTCCCTGCCCTCCCCGTGGGGGTGGGGCTGTGTCCGAGGGAGGAGCCAGTGTCTCTGCTTCTCTACTTGAGCAGTGCTAAATAGAGTCTGAGGATAAGTCCCGAACGGATCGGACCAGTAGGTCTGCTGTGGAGGGTGGGCCCTGCTCTCCTGTTGGAAGTCATTGGGGTACCTGTACTGATGCTTCCCAACTGGATATATCGGTGCCCCATAGCTGATGTAATAGGGGGGGCTGTAGGTTATCTTGCCTGGGTGGTAGGTGCTGCCTGGGCCCATGCTGTGATGTGGGCTGTGGGTGTTGTTGTGGGTGCTGGCTGGGCCCCTGCTGCGATGTTGTTGGTATCCTGCGCTGGGGCCCAGTAAAGGCTGAGCAGAATGAGAGCTGCAGCTAGAAGGCAGGTTGCTAGGCAGGGAATAGATTTGTTGTCTCATACCGGGGGGGGACAGGCAGTTCCTGTACCCAGCCTTCCCATAACGGTCACAGTGGTCCCTGGAGGGGTCAGACACCTGGCTCTCGAAGGAGCCAAGACCAGAATCTAGCCGCTCCTGAGAGCCACTGGGCAGGGCCGAGTCCAGGTCTGTCGGGGAGTGAGAGCCACTGGGCAGGGCCGAGTCCAGGTCTGTCGGGGAGTGAGAGCCATTGGGCATGGCCGAGTCCAGATCGGTCATGAAGTGTCGGTTGGCCTTGTCCTTCTTAGTTGGGGACCTCCGGCTGGAATGATGGCTTCCCTTGATCAGAAGCACATTCTCACTGATGTGGCCTTTCTTCAGGGAGCCATTCCTCTGTTCTAGAGGCAGTTTCTGAGCCATCCCCTCCTCCAGAGAAAGGCCATACGCAGGTCCAGCACCTGCGGTGGGGTGTTTATGTTCCGATAAAGATAGCTTGGCCTTCTTCCGCAGCTCGTCAGCCAGAGAGCAACGGGATTGGTTGGCTCGTTCCGGGTGGTAGAATTTACACTTCATCCCGTAAGTGCATTTCCTTCCTGGATTGATGAAATGTAAACAAGAGTTCATTAGTACCGTTGAGTTTCAGCACATACAGTACATTTATTACATCCATTACAGTATTGGTGTCAGTTTGTCAATATGACCTCACCATAAGGGCACGGCTGTTTCCGTGGTAACCGAGGAACCTTCAGTAGAAAGTTCTCCAGGGTGGGACCATGGCGACCCAGAGGGTCATCAGGGGGCATGAACCTGAGATAGGGGGGGAGTGGAGTTTAGATTCCCACTACACTGTGGCTACACTGAACAATAATGCATCATTTACAAAACATCAATTGTGCAGTTATACAGATTTATAAGTATAAAATATTTACAAGTTATACGACCAAGCAATGGCTTATTCATGATATTTGTAGAACTGTAACCATATATTAGCTATTAGTTAAAACATTAGTTATTTGTCCACTGTAACCACCTATAGTTAAAACATTAGTTATTTGTCCACAGAGACCTGGCCGGGTGGTGCCAGAATAACAACCTATCCCTCAACGTAACCAAGACAAAGGAGATGACTGTTCTCTCTACTACCGCATGGCAAGCGGTACCGGAGTGCCAAGTCTAGGACAAAAAGGCTTATCAACAGTTTTTACCCCCAAGCCATAAGACTCCTGAACAGGTAATCAAATGGCTACCCGGACTATTTGCATTGTGTGCCCCCCCCCCCCCCCCCCCCCCCAACCCCTCTTTTACGCTGCTGCTACTCTCTGTTTATCATATATGCATAGTCACTTTAACCATACATTCATGTACATACTACCTCAATTGGGCCGACCAACCAGTGCTCCCGCACAGTGGCTAACCGGGCTCTCTGCATTGTGTCCTGCCACCCACCACCAGCCAACCCCTCTTTTACGATACTGCTACTCTCTGTTCATCATATATGCATAGTCACTTTAACCATATCTACATGTACATACTACCTCAATCAGCCCGACTAACCGGTGTCTGTATATAGCCTCGCTACTGTATATAGCCTCGCTACTGTATATAGCCTCGCTACTGTATATAGCCTCGCTACTGTATATAGCCTCTCCACTGTATATAGCCTCGCTACTGTATATAGCCTCGCTACTGTATATAGCCTCGCTACTGTATATAGCCTCTCTACTGTATATAGCCTCTCTACTGTATATAGCCTGTCTTTTTACTGTTGTTTTTATTTCTTTACTTATCTATTGTTCACCAAATACCTTTTTTGCACTGTTGGTTAGAGCCTGTAAGTAAGCATTTCACTGTAAGGTCTACCTACACCTGTTGTATTCAGCGCACGTGACAAATAAACTTTGATTTGATTTGTAACCAACTACTAGTTAAAACATGACTTATTTGTCCACTGTAACCACCTATTAGTTAAAACATGACTTATTTGTCCACTGTAACCACCTATTAGTTAAAACATGACTTATTTGTCCACTGTAACCACCTATTAGTTAAAACATTAGTTATTTGTCCACTGTGTGTATTTCAAGGTTAATAGTAAGCTACCACAAGACTTACTTGTCATTGACGAAGGAGTACATGAGTAGCCTCTCCTCAATGAAACGCTTCCAGTCCTGCCTCTCGCCCTGAAGGTCACGGTAGGTGTCGTTGGACACGATGATGCCGGCGGTCTCATGCGCCAGCTTGACGATGAAGCGATCGTCATAGCAGACCACCCGTTTGCCTGCTACCCGCCTCGAAGGGGTGAACACCACGATCTTCTTCCTCTCCAGCTCACGCAAAATGTGTTGATCTTTAGAAACAGAGAAAAATACTAACATTAGATAACCATTCAATTAGTTAATCATCAATGAAGTATTATTTAAGAGATTAATTATGCATTAACCACCCCTAATCCTGGTCTGTATGTAAAAGGATTGTTTCTGGGAAACAGATTTCACAACTTGTTTAGCACACTTTACTTTATCACTCACATTCTACCTCTCACATTCTACCTCTCATATTGTCATATTTTGTTGCCAAACTTTTTGGGAACTCGAGCAACTAAAAGGCTCTGATAGCGAGCCGGCTATAGCGTGTAGGCTCAACGTTTATATGACATTTGGCACACATGGATAAAGTTCGATAAAGTTTAATTAAGCTTTAGATAAAGTAAAATATTTAAAATATGAGGTTAACTCAATTAAAATCTATCCATCATATTAACGTTGAGCCTACAGGCTCTAACCGGCTCTTGGCAATGGATAAGACATGAGAAAAATGTACTTAAGAGGTCTTCACGGATCCACCTGTACCCAAATACGCAAGACCCGATCCGGGAAGCGAGTGAGTCCGGATCCATAATTCTAAATAATGTAATGGGTCTGGGTCGTATCTGATATGATTGCAACAGGCCTCGGGTATGTGTAATTTTAACTGACTTGTCCGGAAGGACACATACAGATCCGAACGCGAGTGCTGCAAAAGAGAGAGAAATTGTATAATTTATGCTACTGCTCCTTGCTTTTCACAGGAGTGGCGCGTGTAGCTTGTTGTTGGCCAATCATAAGTCATCAAAGCGGCAATAAGCTACAGTCATAGAGCCTCTGTGTGGCGCAAAAGTTAGGAGATATCTAATCAATGGAAGACGGAATTAAAATGACGGAATTAAAAGTTAAAGGAGGACAGGCTACAACGACCAAGAGCCTACAGGTAGGCTGCTACTTTATATTCTCAATGGAGTTGCAACTGTGTAGGATGAGAGCGCATGCTGCCTCAATTAGCCTAGCTAGCTAGCTTAACTAGCTTCTCCCAGTTTGATGCAGTCAAGACAGGTACTACGTAATCATATTGGATGATATAGAACCTAGCTATCTATGGCAGCTATTAGTCTACTATAACGCGAGTCGACTTGGTTGGTTGCTGCTTCTCGTCTCTCCCTCCCTCCTCCCTGTTCCCATGTCACTTGCTGACACTCACAGTAGCCTATACACACAGCACTGCCAGAGGCTCTCTACCTCCTCTTACACTCACAGTAGCCTATACACACAGCACTGCCAGAGGCTCTCTACCTCCTCTTACACTCACAGTAGCCAATTCACACAGCACTGCCAGAGGCTCTCTACCTCCTCTTACACTCACAGTAGCCTATACACACAGCACTGCCAGAGGCTCTCTAACTCCTCTTACACTCACAGTAGCCTATACACACAGCACTGCCAGAGGCTCTCTACCTCCTCTTACACTCACAGTAGCCAATTCACACAGCACTGCCAGAGGCTCTCTACCTCCTCTTACACTCACAGTAGCCTATTCACACAGCACTGCCAGAGGCTCTCTACCTCCTCTTACACTCACAGTAGCCTATACACACAGCACTGCCAGAGGCTCTCTACCTCCTCTTACACTCACAGTAGCCTATACACACAGCACTGCCAGAGGCTCTCTACCTCCTCTTACACTCACAGTAGCCTATACACACAGCACTGCCAGAGGCTCTCTACCTCCTCTTACACTCACAGTAGCCTATTCACACAGCACTGCCAGAGGCTCTCTACCTCCTCTTACACTCACAGTAGCCTATACACACAGCACTGCCAGAGGCTCTCTACCTCCTCTTACACTCACAGTAGCCTATACACACAGCACTGCCAGAGGCTCGCTACCTCCTCTCCCTCACGCTTTTAGTAGCTTATAAAATAACTTGTCTGCTTCCCTAACTCGAATCGGGTCTGGATCCGATCAGGTCTATACAGAACGGGTCCAGTTATCATCGGGCCCGTTTGAAATGGGTCTCTATATTTACAAAAAAAATATTTATGCATATCGGGTCCAGATGGGGATGCCCCAGGCTCATTTAGGAATGGGTACAACTTTTTGGACCAGTGAAGGCCTAGTGGTTAGAGCTTTGGACTAGTAACCGAAAGGTTGCAAGATCTAATCCCCGAGCTGACAAGGTACAAATCTGTAATTCGGCCCCTGAACAAGGCAGTTAACCCACTGTTCCTAGGCTGTCATTGAAAATAAGAATTTGTTCTTAACTGACTTGCCTAGTTAAATTAATGTAAAATAAAATTTTAACAAATTTAAAAAATAATTGACAGTAACTAGGTCAGCCAAGCTCACCATGAGAAGACTGTTTTTACATGCTACTGCAGGAAGTGATAAATGCGCTGATAAAAGTCCCTGGTTTAATCAGCTGAACGAGAGACGTAGTGAAACAAAAAATATCCGTGTTGGGTTTTCCCCTCCTGCTCTCCACTGCTCTCACTTCCCAGAGTTGTGGAGTTGCATCACTTTGACCCCTGATCTGATCTCAAGTTCAGCAACTGGCAAAAGCCAAACAAGTCCATATGCCAAACTGTTTCTTGCTCACACATGATCAAAAGAGACACGCTCTCTACTCAAACATTGTGCTTGTATGCATATTTCCTGAAGTCAGCATATCACATAGCGTATTACATATTAGAAACTAGGTGGTTCGAGCCCTGAATGCTGATTGGCTGAAAGCCAGGGTATATCAGACCATATACCACGGGTATGACAAAACATGTATTTTTACTCTTCTATTTACGTTAACCAATTAACCAGTTTATAATAGCAATAAGGCATCTTGGGGATAGTGGTATATGGCCAATATACAACTCCGCGATGCGTTGTGCATAAGAAGAGCCCTAAGTGTGGTATATTGGCCATATACCACACCCCTTCACGCGTTATTGCTTAAATTTACTCTATATGCCATCTCTGATTTAAAATAACATAGAAACTCAATGTTCCATTGTGTCTGAAACAAATGTCCGCCCAACTTTATCCCAGTGGGCAAAAACAGGTTGAATCAACATTGTTTCCACGTCAATTCAACAAAATCATTTATGTGAGGATGTTGAATCGACATGGAAAACGGATCAAATTCGCAAAACGTCATATTTCTTTTTTATTTTACCCAACTTTAAACCCAAATCCAATGACATGGTGACATTTTTTTGTTGATTTCACGATAAATTCACGTTAGTTGACAACTCAACCAAATCAAAACTAAAGGTTGAAATGACGTCTGTGCCCAGTGGGATGGCTTGAGGAGGAAACTGTATTCAATACAATGAGGGCTGTTGTGTGATACAGAGAAGACTGTATATCATACAATGAGGGCTGAGATACAGACGAGGAAGTAGACATCGGGCCTCGTGCAGGGCAGTGTATTCCCGACATCTTACCTGTGATGAGGACATCTGGTCTAGGCTGCTCCTTCCTCCATGAGGGAACAAACACGGTGATGTCAGTATGACCTCTGTCCAGGAAGAAGTTAACCGCCAGCTGGATTCCCAGGCAGGAAAACATTTCCTTGTTCCCGTGGCTACAACAGAAAGGCAATAGAAATAAATATTGTTTAGCAAGCAAGCCAATCACAACATTCCTTGCACACTTCCTTGATTCCGAGGCTACAACAGAAAGGCAATATAAATAAGTATTGTTGAGCAAGCAAGCCAATCCCATTCACAATGACTTACCTGTGTGGTAAGGGTAAGGAAATATTCCTCCTACGCTGACTCATTGGCTTGTGTCCCAATTGGTACCCTATGGGCCCTAGTCAAAAGAAGTGCACTTCATAGGGAGAGGGTGCCATTTGGAACGCATACTGTACCTCAAGAGCTATATCAATAGACACATTTGGAGAGGGAGGGCCCGCGATTACTACAACAGTTATTTTTCAGGTGAAAGCACTTAGCTACATGTACACACAATATCACAGCATTTGCAATGCAAATGTTTTAACTGTGTATACACAAATCAAACGATCCCTGTTCTCACAGTAGACCATCTACCAACTAGGTACAGTAGGACTATTACTAGAATCTAGACCAGGGATCATCAACTAGATTCAGCTGAGTGGATGGTCAGAGGGCCGGAACATAATTACAAATCATTTGTGGGCCGCGAATTGACTGCAAGAAACCCAAACAGATATAATATTTGAGTAAAACATAATAATTCAAACCGTGCTTACATTTGTATACGATCATATATCTCTCTATTATGCGTGGGAATACTTTGGAACACATTTTCAAAATTAAAATCACTTTGAGCTAATTTTCTGGTGTATGTCCAGTAGGGCAGGCACGGCATAAAATGCAGTCAGGCCTGTTTCTGTTGCACTGTGCACTGATTTGCATGCTCACATTTGCATGTCAGAGCAATGAGGGAGAGACGTGCCTGTACAAATGTTGTATCAAAATGGGCAGAAGGCCAAAGGAGGCAGAGGAGCAGCAGAAGGGGGAGTGACGGGGGTGTGGGAGAAAAGGTTGAGGCTTCCCATAGGCTAACAGTGACACCTGACTGAGTGGCTGGTGGAGTGTTGAGTGCTGAAACCACAGACATAAAAGCAGGGCTGAAACAGTGTTACCATTCCCGACTTCTAGTTAGATCCTAATTATGATGGGTTAGGGCTGGAGTTAGCTAGATCCTAATTATGATGGGTTAGGGCTGGAGTTAGCTAGATCCTAATTAAAATGGGTTAGGGCTGGAGTTTATCTAGATCCTAATTATGATGGGTTAGGGCTGGAGTTAGCTAGATCCTAATTATGATGGGTTAGGGCTGGAGTTAGCTAGATCCTAATTATAATGGGTTAGGGCTGGAGTTAGCTAGATCCTAATTAAAATGGGTTAGGGCTGGAGTTTATCTAGATCCTAATTATGATGGGTTAGGGCTGGAGTTAGCTAGATCCTAATTATGATGGGTTAGGGCTGGAGTTAGCTAGATCCTAATTATAATGGGTTAGGGCTGGAGTTAGCTAGATCCTAATTATAATGGGTTAGGGCTGGAGTTAGCTAGATCCTAATTATGATGGGTTAGGGCTGGAGTTAGCTAGATCCTAATTATGATGGGTTAGGGCTGGAGTTAGCTAGATCCTAATTATAATGGGTTAGGGCTGGAGTTAGCTAGATCCTAATTATGATGGGTTAGGGCTGGAGTTAGCTAGATCCTAATTATGAGGGGTTAGGGCTGGAGTTAGCTAGATCCTAATTATGAGGGGTTAGGGCTGGAGTTAGCTAGATCCTAATTATGATGGGTTAGGGCTGGAGTTAGCTAGATCCTAATTATGATGGGTTAGGGCTGGAGTTAGCTAGATCCTAATTATGATGGGTTAGGGCTGGAGTTAGCTAGAGAAGTAATTATGATGGGTTAGGGCTGGAGTTAGCTAGATCCTAATTATGATGGGTTAGGGCTGGAGTTAGCTAGATCCTAATTATGATGGGTTAGGGCTGGAGTTAGCTAGATCCTAATTATGAGGGGTTAAGGCTGGAGCTAGCTAGATCCTAATTATGATGGGTTAGGGTAGGAGTAAATCTAGAGAAGTAATTATGATGGGTTAGGGTAAGAGTAAATCTAGAGAAGTATGGGTAGGAGTTTCACGCAATAAGGAAATCATCTGTTCTTGAAGACAGGGAATTCCTCTGGCACAGCACCTTCTTTACGGGATTTTTGCCAAACCACAAGCTCCTAGAAACACTTAACTACAACTACTGGAGAGAGATATGATGAAGGCTGGTCAAACCTGTAGCTCCCTTTTTCCCATGAACATAATCTGTTTTATTACATCTTTATTGAACTAGGCAAGTCAGTTAAGAACTCATTCTTATTTACAATGACTGCCTACCCCGGACGATGCTGGGCCAATTGTGCGGCGCCACACGGGACTCCCAATCACGGGTGGTTGTGATACAGCCATGGAATCGAACCAGGGTCTGTAGTGACACCTCTAGCACTGAGATACAGTACCCTAGACCACTGCGCCACTCTGGAGCCCGTTGAAGGCAGTATGCCTTTTATATCAATACTAAATAATTTCTGGGTAACAATTAAGTACCTTACTGTGATAGTTTTCCCTTAAAATGGACACACATATTCATTGATAAAAACTATTTCTCAACCAATAATTTTTCTAGCAATGTTTGGGAGTGGTGAGTGGGGAGGGGAAAACTTCAAACTAGTAAAACTCTGTGCTCACCTCATAGCCACGTTGCTCCCATCGATCACTATGGGTCTCAGGGCATCTCCCTCCTCACTGGGTACATCACCCCGGCTGGGTGGAGGGGTGAGGGGCAGGTTACTGAGGGTCTCCCCTCGGGCCACCTGGATAGACATGGTAGATGGGGCTCCCTCCTTCTCCCGCTTCTTCTCAATCCCTTCTGGGCTGGCTCCCGTCCGCACCAGCTCCCCCAGAACCCTGTTAGTGTCTGTGTTCAGGCCAAACTTCTGCAACACGGTCCAGACCTGCGCTGGGGAGTAGCCCAGTTTAAGGTAGAAGTCCAGCTGAGCCTCTCCAGGTTCTGTGGGGGTCTTGCTGCTCTCCTCCAGGGCAGAGCATTGGGTACCACTGGGGTGCATTCTCTCACAGATGGGATAGGGTGGATGATGATTGTGAAGGGCAGGCAGAGTGGACAGCCATCCAACTGTGTCGTGGGGCTCTGTGGGGCTCAGACGGGCTGTGTGGGAGAACTCTTTCCATGGTAAGACATCTTTGACCGGGCTCAGCGTTGAGATAGCACCAATCTTCATCTCTCTCTCTTTCAGGCAGGTCTCATATATGACACCTGTTTAAAAAAGGATGTCATCATTGTTGTGGGTGTGTGAAAAAGGGCTATTTAAAAGTTTGAGGTTTCCCCAAAAACCTGTCATAATACTAAGAAAAGGGTTGAAAATAAACACACATCAGCTCTACAGTACATACACCAGTAGACTACAATTCAGTTTGTCATCATATCAACACTACAATCATTTTCTTGCTGTCTGAAAACAGATCACATCTTACTTTAGTAGAACAGAACTTTCTGATAACTACTTTATTGAGGGAAAATGTACTTGTTATGACTGTGATATGTGGTTGTCTCACCTAACTGCAAGTAGCTCTAGATGAGAGCGTATGCTAAATTACTAAAATGTAAATGTTAGTACTGACATTGAGTGTGCAAAGCTATCATCAAGGCAAAGGGTGGCTACTTTGAAGAATCTCAAATATAGAATATATTTTGATTTGTTTAACACTTATTTGGTTACTACATGATTCCATATGTGTTATTTCATAGTTTTGATGTCTTCACTATTATTCTACAATGTAGAAAATAGTAAAAATAAAGAAAAACCCTTGAATGAGTAGGTTCTAAAACTTTTGACAGGTACTGTATATATTTAATTTTTTTGGAACTCAGTCAGGGTCCCGACTTACTATTGAGAGTAAGACTAGGGCAATTCCAAAATGTCTGCAGAAAGAATGGGGTATCAGCTATGACATGACACACAGACTTTGAAAAAATCTATTTTGCTTATTCCACTAGAGTGAGGTGGATTTACACCCAGTAACAGAATTGCAGTAACGTAATTTCATCATTGGTACCTGATCTGTACTACACAGAAATACATAACTATGGATATTAATGTCATTCTCTTCATGGTGATGTACCTATTACATAAAGGTATAAATATGCATTATCCTCCTTTGCATATTTGGGTATTATTCTAGACATGGGCTATTATTTTAATGAGCTCTGCCCCCAAAAAGAACAAATTTCCTTGGTCCGGACCGTACCAAATCTGAACCAATATACATCTATGTTTCACAAGTTTAGACATCAAAGTACAGCACAGTAATGCTCTGTAGAGTACAGTACAGTAGAGTACAGTACAGCTCTGTAGAGTAATGTAGAGAACAGTATAGTAAAGTAGATTTCTGTGTAGAGTACAGCCGAGTACAGCCGAGTACAGTAGAGTTCAGTGTTGAGTACAGTTGAGTACAGTTGAGTACAGTTGAGTACAGTCGAGTACAATCGAGTTCAGTCGAGTACAGTAAAGTTCAGTGTCGAGTACAGTCGAGTACAGTAGAGTACAGTTGAGTAGAGTTCAGTGTTGAGTACAGTAGAGTACAGTGTAGAGTACAGTAGAGTAGAGTACAGTCGAGTACAGTAGAGTAGAGTACAGTCGAGTACATTACAATAGAGTATAGTTCAGTACAGTACATTACATTATAGTGTACTCAACTCTAGTGTACTCTACTGTGCTGTGCTGTCCAAAATTGTGAACCCAACTGGGGTTTGTAACGACTATGATTTCCCATTGTAGCCAATTCAATTGCAGAAATTGTTCTTTTTCTGGTAGATATTTTCTAAGACCCCTTTTCCATCTGTTTGACCAGAAATCAAAGCTTTAGCTTATTCCTCATTTTAAGGATGGAAAATGGTTGAAAAATATATTGATGGTTTAATAAATAAAAATAGACTCTTTAATTTTATTTGACACCCAATTTTACACGCTCCTATAAACTTCACGTGTTGGTGCTCATGGGTCCTTTTACATAGAAATTACCAATATTAGAATACACCAAGTGCAATTTCGAAATTTGGTTGTGAATCAGCCATTTTTAAACTTGTAGTAATCACGGCCAAACAACGACCGGGCACGGGGGCCCTGACCTCCAGAGGGCCTCCATTCTCACTCAGATATCATATTAACATGGTATTAGTCATGGCAAAATGGATAGAATTGCAGGAAATTAGCTGTAAAAAAAAATAAAAAATAAAAGTCTCTCCACCTCACGGCAATATGTGTAGAATTGCAGAAAATTGCAGTCTCTAGAATGTTGTGCCACGAGGTGGGGGGCCCCCCAACCAGATCTTGCCTATGGCCCCCAATAATATAATACATGTCATTTAGCTGACGCTTTTATCCAAAGCGACTTAAAGTCATGCATGCACACATTTTACATACAGGTGGTTCCGGGAAACAAACCCACTATCCTGGCATTGTAAGCACCAAGTTCTATCAACTAAGCTACAGGGGACCACTAGTTTAACAGCCCTTTGGCCGGGGGTCGCCAATTACATTCATTTTTTTATTTTTAATGTTTTATTTATTTCACCTTTATTTAACCAGGGTAGGCCAGTTGAGAACAAGTTCTCATTTACAACTGCGACCTGGCCAAGATAAAGCAAAGCAGTGCGATTCAAACAACAACACAGAGTTACACGTGGAATAAACAAACGTCTATATTCAGCCGTGGGCCAATTCTTTCTTAAGCAGATGGTCGGGGGCTGTGACATAGATATAATTATATTGTACACTGCAAATTGACCGCAAGAATCCCAAACAGATACAGTATTTGACAAAAACATAATCAATTTAAAACTTGATTATATTGGGATATGATCACATATGCCTTTCTATATATGTGTGGGATTTCCTCAATTAAAATCCCTTTGAGCTATTATCCTAGTGATTTTACAGTCGTTTATGTCCAACAACGAAACATAAAATCAGCCATGCGCCACCTATTGGGGAACCCTACCCTAAGTTACTCTACATGGGGTGGCATGTAGCCTAGTGGTTAGAGCGTTGGACTAGTAACTGAAAGGTTTTTTGAATTTGTTCTTAATTAATAACCTCTTAGCGCTAGGGGTCAGAATTTGTTTTCAACCAACCTTTCGGTTAGTGGCCCACCGCTCTAACCACTAGCCTACCTGCTAGCTACTAATAGGCTACACTCCTGTTCAATGGATAACATTATTTATTGAGTAGTCATGTGTTTCCCTAACAGGGGATTTAAATGCCTGAGCTTGACCAATATGTTTTTCTGAAAGTGAAACGTAATTTGTCCCCACCTAAAGTTATGAGGTCCAAAAGGCAACGTACAGTAGGCCTAGGAATGACCCGTTGGTTTACTGTATCAATAGCCTAAATGTATATTGTCGACCACTCGAGTATTTAAATGAAATTAAATAAATTGCCGGTGTTCATTCCCAGAAATTTGTCGACGAGATGTTAAATGTAGCCTATGAGTATCAACCCGAGTTATCCTTCTTTGATTTGTTCCGCAATTTAGTGCGTTTCGGAAAACCTTAACATATAGTCTAACTTCCTGAAGTTTTGACACCGTAATCAATCAACATGTTGCCAAATAAGAAACAAAGTTAGCCCGTCAAAGTAGTTACTTACCAGTATTTTATAGCCCAACAGTTTCAAGATTGAATGCAATGTGCGTGCTGCTATCCATGTGAAATGTCTCTCTCTCTGTGAGCAGTGTCAGTGTGGACAGTCCGCTACACACGCAACTATTTCAGCCGATGACGTCACACGCGTCTACTCCGCACGAGGACTAGAGGGGTTTTCCCCGTCTTCCTTTCTTGAGGTAAGGAAACAGGCCAACAGCAGTTGATCATGAAAATGTACTAGGTAAAAGTCCATTTATATGATGGCCTAGGGCGGCCAAACCCGGGCTCCGATTATATAGAACTTTAAATCACGGCCAGATGTTATACAGCCTGGATTCGAACCAGGTACTATAGTGATGCCTCTTGCACGGAGATGCAGTACCTTAGACCGCTGCGCCTCTCGGTAACCCAAATCAGTAATTGACCAGCTAACTAAACCGTTTTTTCAAAACCTTTTACAAACAAGTTTCAAGTGCAACTATATTATTATCAACTGATAGACGATGGTATGATAGTCTCTGGTAGAAATCAATGCTCCTAATAGCTATTATTGCTACTGCCTAGCCTACTGAATAGAATATTTTTGTAGTCTAAGGCCTAGGATTGTACCATAAAACATTTGTATTTATTTTAATTACATTTTTGAGCCACATCATATAGTTCCTAGTGAATCAGCAGTTTCTTATTATTTTCTGTATAGATTTCTGCCAATGGACGGACCTTATTTTCTAAGGGTTGTTGATGACATCAAGGGGAAAAAGGCTGGTAATCTTGGTGAGCTTTACACTGTCATAAATACTATTATAGTGCACTGTCTATTATCTACCGCCTATAGAGCCATTGTATGGTCCATAATCAAAATAAGGAAATATGCATTTGAGATTCCATTGACAATGCTGGAACATAACTACTCTACATTTTCCTACACCATAACAGGAGGATAAAGGCCAACTCATTGTTTGTAGAAACTTTGACCCAGCCCAGCCAGCCCGTGTTCGACCAGACAGAGAAGTCACCTGTGTGGTCTGATGAGCTATGTGACAGAACAATACACCCTTTATCTGCACTGTATGCGTGAAGCTCTTACCTGACTTCATCATGTAGGCATGTGTCTGAGTTGTTTTTCATATTCCATTCTCAAGAGCACTCAGAAAATCCTGTTATGCAGTACCTGATTAATGCATCGGCTATTTTCTTATGGATCATAATGTATGCATTACAATGAATAATATCTGTCTGTCTGCTGGACATATCTAATTGTTTTTGACTTACCTTTCAAGAGACACTTTTAGAAACTCTGCTGTATGACGTTTTTTTTTTAAATTATTTCCTGTTTCGTCGCAGAAAACGATTATAAACCCCAAATCTTTGAATAGATACATATCAAGAGGGAGGATCTGGTCATCTTGAAGACAACATTAATGTAACGTTTTATTTCCAGTAGTACTGTTACATTTAATCCTCTAGGAGTTACTGACTGTGGGTTTAGTTATGAGTTAGAAGTTGCAATATTCTTTGGGTGGGGAACAAATCATCAAAGAGTCCCAAGTGCAGATGTGTTAATTTACCAGTAACCATCACGTCTTCAACTGCAAGGCAGTGTAACATTTGTCTTCTCTATTAAACATGCAATTGCAATTGTACTCGAACCATCAGACTGTGTATTGGAATGACAGTGGTTGCTGCCAGCAGAGGGGGAACTCACTTTTACTGGTTGCTTCTCACACTCTCACTCAAGCAACTCTAGCTCTCGCTCTAGCCTAGTCGGTTCAGTTGATGCAGATGTACATGAAGGAAGAGCAGATAAATGTATTGGTTTAATCTTTATTTCAAATGTTATTGAGGTGAAATGTACATGTAATATTGAAGAAGAGAGCCAACCGTAATTGTAATGTACATAAAGAAGAACCAGATATATTGTATATCACGTGTCAAACTCGTTCCACGGACGGCCGAGTGTCTGCGGGTTTTTGCTTCCCCCTTGTACTTAATTGATATAATAAGGTCAAACATTAGTAAGGAACTCCCCTCCACTGGTTGTCTAAGCTGCAGACTCTAGGCCCTCTGTGGAATGAGTTTGACACCTCTGCTGTATATTGTTTCAAACTGTATTAGAAGTGTGGAACTCTCTTCTCACAACACATCAACTACACTCTATTTAGCTGCCTCTTACTATGGCCTCAGAACACAATGGAAGTCTAGACAAATAAATGTTTGGAAGATTTTACATTGTATATATTTTTGGGGGGTTTGGGCATAGGTCTGAGTTTCATTGGACAATAACTGAATTGTATGTTAATACTTATATGTTAGTCTTATGTTTCTTATGACATTTCTTCTTCTTCTTCCCAGGTTTTCCCTTAGTTTCTTCAGGATCCTCTGGAGGTTCAGGCACCCAAGGCTCTGCTGGTTCAGGCTCTACTGGCTCAGGCTCTGCTGGTTCAGGCTCTGCTGGTTCAGGCTCTGCTGGTTCAGGCTCTACTGGCTCAGGCTCTGCTGGTTCAGGCTCTACTGGTTCAGGCTCCCCTGAAGGTTGAGAATCTACTGGTACAGGCTCTGCTGGTTCAGGCTCTACTGGTTCAGGTTCTTCAGGCTCTGCTGGTTCAGGCTCTGCTGGTTCAGATTCTTCAAGCTCTGCTGGTTCAGGCTCTGCTGGTCCAAGCTCTTCTACTGGCTCAGGTTCTACTGGTTCAGGCTCTACTGGCTCAGGCTCTGCTGGTTCAGGCTCTGCTGGTTCAGGCTCTACTGCGTCAGGCTCTACTGGCTCAGGCTCTTCTACTGGTTCAGGCTCTTCTACTGGCTCAGGCTCTGCTGGCTCAGGCTCTACTGGTCCAAGCTCTGCAGGTTCAGGCTCTGCTGGTTCATGCTCTACTTCCTCAGGCTCTGCTGGTTCAGGCTCTACTGGTTCAGGTTCTGCGAGTTCAGGCTCTGCTGGTTCAGGCTTTTCTACTGGCTCAGGCTCTGCTGGCTCAGGCTCTGCTGGTTCAGGCTCTACTGGCTCAGGCTCTGCTGGTTCAGGCTCTACTGGTTCAGGTTCTGCAGGTTCAGGCTCTTCTACTGGCTCAGGCTCTACTGGTTCAGGTTCTGCAGGTTCAGGCTCTTCTACTGGCTCAGGTTCTACTGGTTCAGGTTCTGCAGGTTCAGGCTCTTCTACTGGTTCAGGCTCTACTGGTTCAGGCTCTTCTACTGGCTCAGGCTCTGCTGGCTCAGGCTCTGCTGGTTCAGGCTCTTCTACTGGCTCAGGCTCTGCTGGTTCAGGCTCTACTGGTTCAGATTCTGCAGCTTCAGGCTCTTCTACTGGCTCAGGCTCTACTGGTTCAGGTTCTGCAGGTTCAGGCTCTTCTACTAGTTCAGGCTCTACTGGTTCAGGCTCTTCTACTGGCTCAGGCTCTGCTGGCTCAGGCTCTGCTGGTTCAGGCTCTTCTACTGGCTCAGGCTCTGCTGGTTCAGGCTCTACTGGTTCAGGTTCTGCAGCTTCAGGCTCTTCTACTGGCTCAGGCTCTACTGGTTCAGGTTCTGCAGGTTCAGGCTCTTCTACTGGTTCAGGCTCTACTGGTTCAGGCTCTTCTACTGGTTCAGGCTCTTCTACTGGTTCAGGCTCTTCTACTGGCTCAGGCTCTGCTGGTTCAGGCTCTGCTGTTTCAGGCTCTGCTGGTTCAGGCTCTTCTACTGGCTCAGGCTCTGCTGGTTCAGGCTCTGCTGGTTCAGGCTCTTCTACTGGCTCAGGCTCTGCTGGTTCAGGCTCTGGTTCAGGCTCTGGTTCAGGCTCTACTAGGTGATCAGATGAACCGCTCCCTGGTTGTCTATTTACCTCAATGATGTTCTGGATGAGGTCTGGACTGGGGAAGTCCATGCTGATTACCCCCAAGCAGTTTGGTTTATCAGAGCCTGTCTTTAGTTTACCTAAGAGCTTATTGAGCTGATCATTAACCACTCTGGCCACAGTTTTAGGGCCTTTGAAAAAGCCTGTGGCAGATGTGTCAGACAAGGAAATTGTATGAGCACAATTCTTTTGAGCTTCTTTCAGACGTTTTGTGATCGTTTTCATCTTGTTTTCAATGTTTTTGAACCATCCATCATAAGTGACGAAAGTGTTATGGTTAAGGGTTCCGACATTGAAATTGGTACTCTGCACAAAGACGATCTTCCTTCTCGCGTCTCGCATGTGGGGGACCAACGTCTTTGTCCATACATTATCTTTGGATTTCTTAATCAAATCCTTGATAGATTCTCCAGCATTCCAGATACTCATCCCTTGCAGTGTCACTCTCAAAAGTACAGTCTCACTGTCATGTTTGCCCAAGAACTCCCACAGAATGTTTAGCACATCATGGAACTTGGTATGTTTTATATGCCCATCCATGACATCAAGGGTGTTGTGGAAAATACTGGCCTCTATACGTAAATCAAAGTACCGCAATCCTGCTTTCAGCTGGTTCTCCAAGGTCCAAGCCTGACACTGTATAAGAGTTCCACCATACAAAGTTAGGCTCTCGTGAGTTCCTGGAATAGTAACAGCTGAAAGGAGTCGGTCATCAGGTATCGACGCCATCCACTTTTCCTTATAAGAGTTTTCATGAAGCGCTGTGTCGTCACTAAAACCTGAACCACAAGCAGTTGTGAAAATCCTGAAAGTGAAGAGACATCAAATCAATCTTCTATCAACCTACATTAATATTATGATAATGTCATTTTCCTTTTTATGGCGAACTCCATGTGACAAAAAAAAGAGTATTGAAGCAGATAACTCTTACTTACAAAGAGAGAAGACAGAGGCACAGAGGGAAGCCCATGGTTGTAGTATTCCCAATGAAGCCAGTCTGGGGAAAGGAAAGAGTGGATATGCAAATACACATCTATTTTATTGTATAACAATGACTACATATTAAAGTGCTTTACTGTATAATAATGACTAAATACTAAACTCCTTTACTGTAAAACAATGACTACATACTAAACTCCTTTACTGTAAAACAATGACTACATACTAAACTCCTTTACTGTATAACAATGACAAAATAATAAACTCCTTTACTGTAAAACAATGACTACATACTAAACTCTTTTACTGTATAACAATGACTACATACTAAACTCCTTTACTGTATAACAATGACTAAATAATAAACTCCTTTACTGTAAAACAATGACTACATACTAAACTCCTTTACTGTATAACAATGACTACATACTAAACTCCTTTACTGCAAAACAATGACTACATACTAAACTCCTTTACTGTAAAACAATGACTACATACTAAACTCCTTTACTGTAAAACAATGACTACATACTAAACTCCTTTACTGTATAACAATGACTAAATACTAAACTCCTTTACTGCAAAACAATGACTACATACTAAACTCCTTTACTGTATAACAATGACTAAATACTAAACTCCTTTACTGTAAAACAATGACTACATACCAAACTCCTTTACTGTAAAACAATGACTACATACTAAACTCCTTTACTGTAAAACAATGACTAAATACTAAACTCCTTTACTGTAAAACAATGACTAAATACTAAACTCTTTTACTGTAAAACAATGACTAAATACTAAACTTACAAACCCATGGAATGCAATAGCTAAACTCACATTGTGAGAATTGTTTTAGCTCTTAATATATATATATATATAGATCCCCCTCAGAAGCCACAAGGCCAAATAATCACACAATTGAAAGTGATCTGACAGTTATCAAACTATTCTCAACAGTAATTTTCAATCAGCCAAATTGTCAATGAAAAAACTATAAATTGATGATATTTCCTTACCTGTAAAGGTGTTGTATAGTATTCTAATCCCCCAGTTGGTAGGAGAGGTTAAAAATGATCAGGTTCTTGGAACCGTCTTTGTGGCTCACAAATTTCCATAAAGATACTACAGTAGAAGGAATTTGCATCCTTTCCTGTCCCTGTCCTGCCTTAAGTCACACGTGAACATCCACACACACTAATACATCCCATCCCATGATACTGTACCCCATGATAAATTAATATAGATTACAAAAATGTTTACCAAAAGATGATAAGGATGAGGATGATGATGAGAGAGTTGTTGGACTTTTTTTTTTTTTTTTTACTTTGGATCGTTTCCTTCATCATTACAGAAACATTTGCTACACCCAATAATTAAAATGTCCTTTCTAAGGGTTGTTGATGACATCAAGGGGAAAAAGGCTGGTAATCTTGGTGAGCTTTACACTGTCATAAATACTATTATAGTGCACTGTCTATTATCTACCGCCTATAGAGCCATTGTATGGTCCATAATCAAAATAAGGAAATATGCATTTGAGATTCCATTGACAATGCTGGAACATAACTACTCTACATTTTCCTACACCATAAAAGGCGGATAAAGGTCAACTCAATGTTTGTAGAAACTTTGACCCAGCCCAGCCAGCCCGTGTTCGACCAGACAGAGAAGTCACCTGTGTGGTCTGATGAGCTATGTGACAGAACAATACACCCTTTATCTGCACTGTATGCGTGAAGCTCTTACCTGACTTCATCATGTAGGCATGTGTCTGAGTTGTTTTTCATATTCCATTCTCAAGAGCACTCAGAAAATCCTGTTATGCAGTACCTGATTAAGTTCTTATGGCTGCAGGGGCAGTATTGAGTAGCTTGGATGAAAGGTGCACAGAGGTGCCCAGAGGAAACGGCCTGTTCCTCAGTCATAGTTGCTAATATATGCATATTACTATTAGTATTGGATAGAAAACACTCTGAAGTTTCTAAAACTGTTTGAATTATGTCTGTGAGTATAACAGAACTCATATGGCAGGCAAAAACCTGAGAAGTTCCCCTTCCTGTTTGTATTTTTTCTGAGGGTGCTAGATTTTCAACCAAGCTCTCATTGAAATTACAGCGAGATATTGATGAGTTTTCACTTCCTACGGCTTCCACTAGATGTCAACAGTCAATAGAACTTTGTCTGATGACTCTAATGTGAAGGCGAAGGAGACAGGAATTAGTCACCACTGCCACGAGCTGACCATGCGCGTTCACGTGATAGTCATCTCCGTTCCATCGCTCAACTGAAGTCAATCTAATTCTCCGGTTGGAACGTTATTCAAGATGTATGTTAACAACATTCTAAAGATTGATTCAGTACATCGTTTGACATGTTTCTACTGACTGTTATGGAACTTTTGGACATTTCGTCACGTTATAGTGGACGCGCTTTGTGACTTTGGAATTGTTTACCAAACGCGCGAACCAAAGTAGCTAATTGGACATAAATAACGGACATTATCGAACAAATCAAGCATTTATTGTGGACCTGGGATTCCTAGGACTGCATTCTGATGAAGTTCATCAAAGGTAAGGAAACATTTATCATGTATTTCCTGGTTTCTGTTGACCCCAACATGGCGGCTAATTTGGCTATTGTTCTGAGCTCCGTCTCAGATTATTGCATGATTTGCTTTTTCCGTAAAGTTTTTTTGAAATCTGACACAGCGTTTGCATTAAGGAGAGGTATATCTATAATTCCATGTGTATAACTTGTATTATCATCTACATTTATGATGAGTATTTCTGTTGAAACGATGTGGCTATGCAAAATCACTTGATGTTTTTGGAACTAGTGAATGTAACGCGCCAATGTAAACTCCGATTGTTTTATATAAATATGAACTTTATCAAACAAAACATGCATGTATTGTGTAACATGAAGTCCTATGAGTGTCATCTGGTGAAGATAATCAAAGGTTCGTGATTAATTTTATCTCAATTTCTGCTTTTTCTGACTGCTATCTTTCGCTGGAAAAATGGCTGTGCTTATTGTGGTTTGGTGGTGACCTAACATAATCATTTGTAGTGCTTTCGCTGAAAAGCATATTTGAAATCGGACACTTTGGTGGGATTAACAACAAGATTACCTTTAAAATAATATAAGACACATGTATGTTTGAGGATTTTTAATTATGAGATTTCTGTTGTTTGAATTTGGCGCCCTGCACTTTCACTGGCTGTTGTCATATCGATCCCGGTAGCGGGATTGCAGCCATAAGAAGTTTTAATGCATCGGCTATTTTCGTATGGATCATAATGTATGCATTACAATGAATAATATCTGTCTGTCTGCTGGACATATCTAATTGTTTTTGACTTACATTTCAAGAGAAAGTTTCAGAAACTCTGCTGTATGACTTTTTTTAAACTTATTTCCTGTTTCAACACAGAAAGAGATTATAAACCCCAAATCTTTGAATAGATACAGTTGAAGTCAGAAGTTTACATACACCTTAGCCAAATACATTTAAACTCAGTTTTTTACAATTTCTGACATTTAATCCTGGTAAAAAGTCCCTGTCTTAGGTCAGTTAGGATCACCACTTCATTTTAAGAATGTGAAATGTCAGAATAATAGTAGAGGGAATGATTTATTTCAGCTTTTATTTCTTTCATCACATTCCCAGTGGGTCAGAAGTTTACATACACTCAATTAGTATTTGGTAGCATTGCCTTTAAATCGTTGAACTTGGGTCAAACATTCCATGCAGCCTTCCACAAGCTACCCACAATAAGTTGGGTGATTTTTGGCCCATTCCTCCTGACAAAACTGTGTAACTGAGTCAGGTTTGTAGGCCTCCTTGCTCATACAAGCTTTTTCAGTTCTGCCCACAAATTTACTATAGGATTGAAGTCAGGGCTTTGTAATGGCCACGCCTATACCTTGACTTTGTTGTCCTTAAGCCATTTTTCCACAACTTTGGAAGTATGCTTGGGGTCATTGTCCATTTGGAAGACCCATTTGCAACCAAGTGTTAACTTCCTGACTGATGTCTTGAGATGTTGCTTCAATATATCCACATAATTTTCCCTGCCTCATGATGCCATCTATTTTGTGAAGTGCACCAGTCCCTCCTGCAACCAAGCACCCCCACAACATGATGCAGCCACCCCCGTGCTTCACGGTTGGGATGGTGTTCTTCGGCTTGCAAGCCCCCCCTTTTTCTTCCAACAATAACAATGGTCATTATGGCCAAACAGTTCTATTTTTGTTTCATCAGACCAGGACATTTCTCCAAAAAGTACGATCTTTGTCCCCATGTGCAGTTGCAAACCATAGACTGGCTTTTTTATTGCGGTTTTGGAGCAGTGGCTTCTTCCTTGCTGAGCGGCCTTTCAGGTTATGTCGATATAGGACTCGTTTTACAGTGGATATAGATACAAATCATCAAAGAGTCCCAAGTGCAGATGTGTTAATTTACCAGTAACCATCACGTCTTCAACTGCAAGGCAGTGTAACATTTGTCTTCTCTATTAAACATGCAATTGCAATTGTACTCAAACCATCAGACTGTGTATTGGAATGACAGTGTTGCTGCCAGCAGAGGGGGAACTCACGTTTACTGGTTGCTTCTCACACTCTCACTCAAGCAACTCTAGCTCTCGCTCTAGCCTAGTCGGTTCAGTTGATGCAGATGTACATGAAGGAAGAGCAGATAAATGTATTGGTTTAATCTTTATTTCAAATGTTATTGAGGTGAAATGTACATGTAATATTGAAGAAGAGAGCCAACCGTAATTGTAATGTACATAAAGAAGAACCAGATATATTGTATATCACGTGTCAAACTCGTTCCACGGACGGCCGAGTGTCTGCGGGTTTTTGCTTCCCCCTTGTACTTAATTGATATAATAAGGTCAAACATTAGTAAGGAACTCCCCTCCACTGGTTGTCTAAGCTGCAGACTCTAGGCCCTCTGTGGAATGAGTTTGACACCTCTGCTGTATATTGTTTCAAACTGTATTAGAAGTGTGGAACTCTCTTCTCACAACACATCAACTACACTCTATTTAGCTGCCTCTTACTATGGCCTCAGAACACAATGGAAGTCTAGACAAATAAATGTTTGGAAGATTTTACATTGTATATATTTTTGGGGGGTTTGGGCACAGGTCTGAGTTTCATTGGACAATAACTGAATTGTATGTTAATACTTATATGTTAGTCTTATGTTTCTTATGACATTTCTTCTTCTTCTTCCTAGGTTTTTCCTTAGGTTCTTCAGGATCCTCTGGAGGTTCAGGCTCCCAAGGCTCTGTTGGTTCAGGTTCTACTGGTTCAGGCTCCCCTGAAGGTTCAGGCTCTACTGGATCAGGCTCTGCCCGGGTCATTATCTGATGGTTCCGGCTTTGCTGGTTCAGGCTCTGCTAGTTCAGGCTCTGCTGGTTCAGACTCTGCGGAATTAGGCATTGCTGGCTCAGGCTCTGCTGGTTCAGGCTCTACTGGTTCAGAATCTGCGGATGCAGGCTCTGATGGCTCAGGCTCTGTTGGTTCAGGCTCAACTGGTTCAGGCTCTACTAGTTCAGACTCTGCTGGTTCCGACTCTGCTGAATTAGGCATTGCTGGCTCAGGCTCTGTTGGTTGAGGCTCTACTGGTTCAGAATCTGCGGGTGCAGGCACTGATGGCTCAGGCTCTGTTGGTTCAGGCTCGACTGGTTCAGGTACTGCGGGTTCAGTTTCTGCTGGTTCAGGCTCTTCTGTTTCAGGCTCTACTAGCTCAGACTCTCCTGAAGGTTCCGGCTCTACTGGTTCAGGCTCTGCTGGTTCAGGCTCTTCTACTGGCTCAGGCTCTGCTGGATCAGGTTCTTCCGGTGCTGCTGGTCCAGACTCTCCTGGTTCAGGCTCTACCAGTTCAGGCTCTTCTGGTTCAGGCTCTCCTGGTTCAGGCTCTACAGGTTCAGGTTCTGATGGTTCAGGCTCTCCTGGTTCAGGCTCTACAGGTTCAGACTCTACTGGTTCAGGCTCTCCTGGTTCAGGCTCTACAGGTTCAGGTTCTGCTGGTTCAGGCTCTGCTGGTTCAGGCTCCCCAGGCTCTGCTATTTCAGGATCTGCTACTTCAGGCTCTGCTGGTTCAGAATCTGCGTGTGCAGGCTCTACTGGCTCATGCTCTGCTGTTTCAGGCGCTTCTGTTTCAGGCTCTACTTGCTCAGACTCTCCTGAAGGTTCCGGCTCTACTGGTTCAGGCTCTTCTACTGGCTCAGGCTCTGCTGGATCAGGTTCGTCTGGTGCTGCTGGTCCAGACTCTCCTGGTTCAGGCTCTACCAGTTCAGGCTCTTCTGGTTCAGGCTCTTCTGGTTCAGGCTCTACCGGTTCAGGCTCTCCTGGTTCAGGTTCTGCTGGTTCAGGCTCTGCTGGTTCAGGCTCCCCAGGCTCTGCTAGTTCAGGATCTGCTGCTTCAGGCTCTGCTGGTTCAGAATCTGCGGGTGCAGGCTCTACTGGCTCAGGCTCTGCTGGTTCAGGCTCTAATAGTTTAGGTTCTGCGGGTTCAGGCTCAGCTGGTTCAGGTTCTGCAGGCCCAGGTTCTGCTGGTTTAGGTTCTTCATGCTCTGCTAGTTGTTCTGTCTCTGCTGCTTCAGGCTCTGCTGGTTCAGGCTCTGTAGGCTCAGGCTCTGTAGGCTTAGGCTCTGCTGGTTCAGGCTCTAATTGTTCAGGCTCTTCTACTAGCTCAGGCTCTGCTGGTTCAGGCTCTCCAAGCTCTGCTGGTTCAGGCCCTGCTAGTTCTGTTTCTTCATGCTCTGCTGGTTCTCTCTCTGGTGGTTCAGGTTCTGCTGGCTCAGGCTTTGTGGGTTCAGGCTGTGCAGTATCAGGCTCTGCTGGTTCTGTCTTCCCTGAATGTTCAGACTCTACTGGTTCAGGCTCTACCGGTTCAGGCTCTGCTGTTTCAGGCTTTTCCACTGGCTCAGGCTCTGCTGGATCAGATTCTTCCGGTGCTGCTGGTTCAGACTCTACTGGTTCAGGCTCTCCTGGTTCAGGCTCTACTGGTTCAGGTTCTGCTGGTTCAGGCTCTGTTGGTTCAGGCTCCCCAGGCTCTGCTATTTCAGGATCTGCTGCTCCAGGCTCTGCTGGTTCAGAATCTGCGTGTGCAGGCTCTACTGGCTCAGGCTCTGCTGGTTCAGGCGCTTCTGTTTCAGGCTCTACTAGCTCAGACTCTCCTGAAGGTTCCGGCTCTACTGGTTCAGGCTCTGCTGGTTCAGGCTCTTCTACTGGCTCAGGCTCTGCTGGATCAGGTTCTTCCGGTGCTGCTGGTCCAGACTCTCCTGGTTCAGGCTCTTCTGGTTCAGGAGGCTCTACTGGTTCAGGTTCTGCTGGTTCAGGCTCTGCTGGTTCAGGCTCCCCAGACTCTGCTAGTTCAGGATCTGCTGCTTCAGGCTCTGCTGGTTCAGAATCTGCGTGTGCAGGCTCTACTGGCTCAGGCTCTGCTGGTTCAGGCTCTAATAGTTTAGGTTCTGCGGGTTCAGGCTCAGCTGGTTCAGGTTCTGCAGGCCCAGGTTCTGCTGGTTTGGGTTCTTCATGCTCTGCTAGTTGTTCTGTCTCTGCTGCTTCAGGCTCTGCTGGTTTAGGCTCTGTAGGCTCAGGCTCTGCTGGTTCAAGCTCTAATGGTTCAGGCTCTTCTACTAGCTCAGGCTCTGCTGGTTCAGGCTCTCCAGGCTCTGCTGGTTCAGGCCCTGCTAGTTCTGTTTCTTCATGCTCCGCTGGTTCTCTCTCTGCTGATTCAGGTTCTGCTGGCTCAGGCTTTGTGAGTTCAGGCTGTGCAGGATCAGGCTCTGCTGGTTCTGTCTTCCCTGAATGTTCAGACTCTACTGGTTCAGGCTCTGCTGGTTCAGGCGCTCCTGGTTCAGGCTCTGCTGGTTCAGACTCTGCTGGTTCAGGTTCTGCTGGTTCAGGGTCTGCTGCTTCAGGATCTGCTGGTTCAGAATCTGCGGGTGCAGGCTCTACTGGCTCAGGCTCTGCTGGTTCAGGCACACCACTATCTGCTGGTTTAGGTTCTTCATGCTCTGCTAGTTGTTCTGCCTTTGCTGGTTCAGGATCTGCTGCTTCAGGCTCTGCTGGTTCAGGCTGAGTAGGCTCAGGCTCTGCTTGTTCAGGCTCTAATGGTTCAGGCTCTTTTACTGGCTCAGGCTCTGCTGGTTCAGGCTCTTCAGGCTCTGCTGGTTCAGGCCTTGCTAATTCAGTTTTTTCATGCTCTGCTGGTACTCTCTCTGCTGGTTCAGGTTCTGCTGGTTCAGGCTTTGTGGGTTCAGGATGTGCAGGTTCAGGCTCTGCTGATTCAGGCTCTACTCGTTCAGGCTCCCCTGATGGTTCAGGCTCTGCTGGTTCAGGCTCTTCTGGTTCTGGTGGTTTAGGTTCTTCAGGCGTTGCGGGTGCAGGCTCTGATGGTTCAGGCTCACCTGAAGGTTCAGGCTCTACTGGTTCTTCATCTGCTGGTTCCGGCTTTACTGCTTCAGGCTCTACTGCTTCAGGCTCTGCTGGTTCAGGCTCTTCTACTGGCTCAGGCTTTGCTGGTTCAGGCTCTTCAGGCTCTGCTGGTTCAGGCCCTGCTAGTTCAGATTCTTCATGCTCTGCTGGTTCTCTCTCTGCTGGTTCAGGCTCTGTGGGTTCAGACTCTGCGGGTTCAGGCTCTGCTCGTTCAGGCTCCCCTGATGGTTCAGGCTCTACTGGTTCAGGCTCTGCTGGTTCAGGCTCTACTGGTTCAGTCTTCCCTGAAGGTTCAGACACTACTGGTTCAGGCTCTGCTGCCGGATCAGGCTCTGCTGATTCAGGTTCTTCCGGTGCTGCTGGTTCAGTCTCTACCAGTTTAGGCTCTGCTGGTTCAGGCTCTTCAACTGGCTCAGACTCTGCTGGTTCAGGTTCTTCCGGTGCTGCTGGTTCAGACTCTACTGGTTCAGGTTCTGCCAGTTCAGGCTCTGCTCGTTCAGGCTCTGATGGTTCAGGCTCTACTCGTTCAGGCTTCCCTGAAGGTTCAGGTTCTACAGGTTCAGGCTCTGCTACTGTCTCAGGCTCTGCTGATTCAGGTTCTTCCGGAGCTGCTGGTTCAGACTCTACTGGTTCTGGCTCTACCGTTTCAGGCTCTGCTGGTTCAGGCTCCCCAGGCTCTGATGGTTCAGGCTCTGCTGGTTCTGGCTGTACTGGTTCAGTCTCCCCTGAAGGTTCAGTCTCTACTGGTTCAGGCTCTTCTACTGGCTCAGGCTCTGCTGATTCAGATTCTTCAGGCGCTGCTGGTTCAGGCTCTGCAGGTTCAGGATCTGCTGGTTCAGGCTCTGCTGATTCAGGCTCTAGTGGTTCTGGCTCTGCTGCTTCAGGCTTTGCAGGTTCAGGATCTACTAGTCCAGGCTCTACTGGTTCAGGCTCTACTGGTTCAGGCTCTTCAGGTACTACTGGTTCAGACTCTGGTTCAAGTTCTGCTGGTTCAGGCTCTGCTGGTTCAGGCTCTGGTTCAGGCTCTACTAGGTGATCAGATGAACCGCTCCCTGGTTGTCTATTTACCTCAATGATGTTCTGGATGAGGTCCGGACTGGGGAAGTCCATGCTGATTACCCCCAAGCAGTTTGGTTTATCAGAGCCTGTCTTTAGTTTACCTAAGAGCTTATTGAGCTGATCATTAACCACTCTGGCCACAGTTTTAGGGCCTTTGAAAAAGCCTGTGGTGGAGGTGTCAGTCAAGGAAATTGTATGAGCACAATTCTTTTGAGCTTCTTTCAGATGTTTTGTGATCGTTTTCATCTTGTTTTCAATGTTTTTGAACCATCCGTCGTAAGTGACGAAAGTGTTATGGTTAAGGGTTCCGACATTGAAATTGGTACTCTGCACAAAGACGATCTTCCTTCTCGCGTCTCGCATGTGGGGGACCAACGTCTTTGTCCATACATTATCTTTGGATTTCTTAATCAAATCGTTGATAGATTCTCCAGCATTCCAGATACTCATCCCTTGCAGTGTCACTCTCAAAAGTACAGTCTCACTGTCATGTTTGCCCAAGAACTCCCACAGAATGTTTAGCACATCATGGAACTTGGTATGTTTTATATGCCCATCCATGACATCAAGGGTGTTGTGGAAAATACTGGCCTCTATACGTAAATCAAAGTACCGCAATCCTGCTTTCAGCTGGTTCTCCAAGGTCCAAGCCTGACACTGTATAAGAGTTCCACCATACAAAGTTAGGCTCTCGTGAGTTCCTGGAATAGTAACAGCTGAAAGGAGTCGGTCATCAGGTATCGACGCCATCCACTTTTCCTTATAAGAGTTTTCATGAAGCGCTGTGTCGTCACTAAAACCTGAACCACAAGCAGTTGTGAAAATCCTGAAAGTGAAGAGACATCAAATCAATCTTCTATCAACCTACATTAATATTATGATAATGTCATTTTCCTTTTTATGGCGAACTCCATGTGACAAAAAAAAGAGTATTGAAGCAGATAACTCTTACTTACAAAGAGAGAAGACAGAGGCACAGAGGGAAGCCCATGGTTGTAGTATTCCCAATGAAGCCAGTCTGGGGAAAGGAAAGAGTGGATATGCAAATACACATCTATTTTATTGTATAACAATGACTACATATTAAAGTGCTTTACTGTATAATAATGACTAAATACTAAACTCCTTTACTGTAAAACAATGACTACATACTAAACTCCTTTACTGTAAAACAATGACTACATACTAAACTCCTTTACTGTATAACAATGACAAAATAATAAACTCCTTTACTGTAAAACAATGACTACATACTAAACTCTTTTACTGTATAACAATGACTACATACTAAACTCCTTTACTGTATAACAATGACTAAATAATAAACTCCTTTACTGTAAAACAATGACTACATACTAAACTCCTTTACTGTATAACAATGACTACATACTAAACTCCTTTACTGCAAAACAATGACTACATACTAAACTCCTTTACTGTAAAACAATGACTACATACTAAACTCCTTTACTGTAAAACAATGACTACATACTAAACTCCTTTACTGTATAACAATGACTAAATACTAAACTCCTTTACTGCAAAACAATGACTACATACTAAACTCCTTTACTGTATAACAATGACTAAATACTAAACTCCTTTACTGTAAAACAATGACTACATACCAAACTCCTTTACTGTAAAACAATGACTACATACTAAACTCCTTTACTGTAAAACAATGACTAAATACTAAACTCCTTTACTGTAAAACAATGACTAAATACTAAACTCTTTTACTGTAAAACAATGACTAAATACTAAACTTACAAACCCATGGAATGCAATAGCTAAACTCACATTGTGAGAATTGTTTTAGCTCTTAATATATATATATATATAGATCCCCCTCAGAAGCCACAAGGCCAAATAATCACACAATTGAAAGTGATCTGACAGTTATCAAACTATTCTCAACAGTAATTTTCAATCAGCCAAATTGTCAATGAAAAAACTATAAATTGATGATATTTCCTTACCTGTAAAGGTGTTGTATAGTATTCTAATCCCCCAGTTGGTAGGAGAGGTTAAAAATGATCAGGTTCTTGGAACCGTCTTTGTGGCTCACAAATTTCCATAAAGATACTACAGTAGAAGGAATTTGCATCCTTTCCTGTCCCTGTCCTGCCTTAAGTCACACGTGAACATCCACACACACTAATACATCCCATCCCATGATACTGTACCCCATGATAAATTAATATAGATTACAAAAATGTTTACCAAAAGATGATAAGGATGAGGATGATGATGAGAGAGTTGTTGGACTTTTTTTTTTTTTTTTACTTTGGATCGTTTCCTTCATCATTACAGAAACATTTGCTACACCCAATAATTAAAATGTCCTTTCTAAGGGTTGTTGATGACATCAAGGGGAAAAAGGCTGGTAATCTTGGTGAGCTTTACACTGTCATAAATACTATTATAGTGCACTGTCTATTATCTACCGCCTATAGAGCCATTGTATGGTCCATAATCAAAATAAGGAAATATGCATTTGAGATTCCATTGACAATGCTGGAACATAACTACTCTACATTTTCCTACACCATAAAAGGCGGATAAAGGTCAACTCAATGTTTGTAGAAACTTTGACCCAGCCCAGCCAGCCCGTGTTCGACCAGACAGAGAAGTCACCTGTGTGGTCTGATGAGCTATGTGACAGAACAATACACCCTTTATCTGCACTGTATGCGTGAAGCTCTTACCTGACTTCATCATGTAGGCATGTGTCTGAGTTGTTTTTCATATTCCATTCTCAAGAGCACTCAGAAAATCCTGTTATGCAGTACCTGATTAAGTTCTTATGGCTGCAGGGGCAGTATTGAGTAGCTTGGATGAAAGGTGCACAGAGGTGCCCAGAGGAAACGGCCTGTTCCTCAGTCATAGTTGCTAATATATGCATATTACTATTAGTATTGGATAGAAAACACTCTGAAGTTTCTAAAACTGTTTGAATTATGTCTGTGAGTATAACAGAACTCATATGGCAGGCAAAAACCTGAGAAGTTCCCCTTCCTGTTTGTATTTTTTCTGAGGGTGCTAGATTTTCAACCAAGCTCTCATTGAAATTACAGCGAGATATTGATGAGTTTTCACTTCCTACGGCTTCCACTAGATGTCAACAGTCAATAGAACTTTGTCTGATGACTCTAATGTGAAGGCGAAGGAGACAGGAATTAGTCACCACTGCCACGAGCTGACCATGCGCGTTCACGTGATAGTCATCTCCGTTCCATCGCTCAACTGAAGTCAATCTAATTCTCCGGTTGGAACGTTATTCAAGATGTATGTTAACAACATTCTAAAGATTGATTCAGTACATCGTTTGACATGTTTCTACTGACTGTTATGGAACTTTTGGACATTTCGTCACGTTATAGTGGACGCGCTTTGTGACTTTGGAATTGTTTACCAAACGCGCGAACCAAAGTAGCTAATTGGACATAAATAACGGACATTATCGAACAAATCAAGCATTTATTGTGGACCTGGGATTCCTAGGACTGCATTCTGATGAAGTTCATCAAAGGTAAGGAAACATTTATCATGTATTTCCTGGTTTCTGTTGACCCCAACATGGCGGCTAATTTGGCTATTGTTCTGAGCTCCGTCTCAGATTATTGCATGATTTGCTTTTTCCGTAAAGTTTTTTTGAAATCTGACACAGCGTTTGCATTAAGGAGAGGTATATCTATAATTCCATGTGTATAACTTGTATTATCATCTACATTTATGATGAGTATTTCTGTTGAAACGATGTGGCTATGCAAAATCACTTGATGTTTTTGGAACTAGTGAATGTAACGCGCCAATGTAAACTCCGATTGTTTTATATAAATATGAACTTTATCAAACAAAACATGCATGTATTGTGTAACATGAAGTCCTATGAGTGTCATCTGGTGAAGATAATCAAAGGTTCGTGATTAATTTTATCTCAATTTCTGCTTTTTCTGACTGCTATCTTTCGCTGGAAAAATGGCTGTGCTTATTGTGGTTTGGTGGTGACCTAACATAATCATTTGTAGTGCTTTCGCTGAAAAGCATATTTGAAATCGGACACTTTGGTGGGATTAACAACAAGATTACCTTTAAAATAATATAAGACACATGTATGTTTGAGGATTTTTAATTATGAGATTTCTGTTTGAATTTGGCGCCCTGCACTTTCACTGGCTGTTGTCATATCGATCCCGGTAGCGGGATTGCAGCCATAAGAAGTTTTAATGCATCGGCTATTTTCGTATGGATCATAATGTATGCATTACAATGAATAATATCTGTCTGTCTGCTGGACATATCTAATTGTTTTTGACTTACATTTCAAGAGAAAGTTTCAGAAACTCTGCTGTATGACTTTTTTTAAACTTATTTCCTGTTTCAACACAGAAAGAGATTATAAACCCCAAATCTTTGAATAGATACAGTTGAAGTCAGAAGTTTACATACACCTTAGCCAAATACATTTAAACTCAGTTTTTTACAATTTCTGACATTTAATCCTGGTAAAAAGTCCCTGTCTTAGGTCAGTTAGGATCACCACTTCATTTTAAGAATGTGAAATGTCAGAATAATAGTAGAGGGAATGATTTATTTCAGCTTTTATTTCTTTCATCACATTCCCAGTGGGTCAGAAGTTTACATACACTCAATTAGTATTTGGTAGCATTGCCTTTAAATCGTTGAACTTGGGTCAAACATTCCATGCAGCCTTCCACAAGCTACCCACAATAAGTTGGGTGATTTTTGGCCCATTCCTCCTGACAAAACTGTGTAACTGAGTCAGGTTTGTAGGCCTCCTTGCTCATACAAGCTTTTTCAGTTCTGCCCACAAATTTACTATAGGATTGAAGTCAGGGCTTTGTAATGGCCACGCCTATACCTTGACTTTGTTGTCCTTAAGCCATTTTTCCACAACTTTGGAAGTATGCTTGGGGTCATTGTCCATTTGGAAGACCCATTTGCAACCAAGTGTTAACTTCCTGACTGATGTCTTGAGATGTTGCTTCAATATATCCACATAATTTTCCCTGCCTCATGATGCCATCTATTTTGTGAAGTGCACCAGTCCCTCCTGCAACCAAGCACCCCCACAACATGATGCAGCCACCCCCGTGCTTCACGGTTGGGATGGTGTTCTTCGGCTTGCAAGCCCCCCCTTTTTCTTCCAACAATAACAATGGTCATTATGGCCAAACAGTTCTATTTTTGTTTCATCAGACCAGGACATTTCTCCAAAAAGTACGATCTTTGTCCCCATGTGCAGTTGCAAACCATAGACTGGCTTTTTTATTGCGGTTTTGGAGCAGTGGCTTCTTCCTTGCTGAGCGGCCTTTCAGGTTATGTCGATATAGGACTCGTTTTACAGTGGATATAGATACAAATCATCAAAGAGTCCCAAGTGCAGATGTGTTAATTTACCAGTAACCATCACGTCTTCAACTGCAAGGCAGTGTAACATTTGTCTTCTCTATTAAACATGCAATTGTACTCAAACCATCAGACTGTGTATTGGAATGACAGTGTTGCTGCCAGCAGAGGGGGAACTCACGTTTACTGGTTGCTTCTCACACTCTCACTCAAGCAACTCTAGCTCTCGCTCTAGCCTAGTCGGTTCAGTTGATGCAGATGTACATGAAGGAAGAGCAGATAAATGTATTGGTTTAATCTTTATTTCAAATGTTATTGAGGTGAAATGTACATGTAATATTGAAGAAGAGAGCCAACCGTAATTGTAATGTACATAAAGAAGAACCAGATATATTGTATATCACGTGTCAAACTCGTTCCACGGACGGCCGAGTGTCTGCGGGTTTTTGCTTCCCCCTTGTACTTAATTGATATAATAAGGTCAAACATTAGTAAGGAACTCCCCTCCACTGGTTGTCTAAGCTGCAGACTCTAGGCCCTCTGTGGAATGAGTTTGACACCTCTGCTGTATATTGTTTCAAACTGTATTAGAAGTGTGGAACTCTCTTCTCACAACACATCAACTACACTCTATTTAGCTGCCTCTTACTATGGCCTCAGAACACAATGGAAGTCTAGACAAATAAATGTTTGGAAGATTTTACATTGTATATATTTTTGGGGGGTTTGGGCACAGGTCTGAGTTTCATTGGACAATAACTGAATTGTATGTTAATACTTATATGTTAGTCTTATGTTTCTTATGACATTTCTTCTTCTTCTTCCTAGGTTTTTCCTTAGGTTCTTCAGGATCCTCTGGAGGTTCAGGCTCCCAAGGCTCTGTTGGTTCAGGTTCTACTGGTTCAGGCTCCCCTGAAGGTTCAGGCTCTACTGGATCAGGCTCTGCCCGGGTCATTATCTGATGGTTCCGGCTTTGCTGGTTCAGGCTCTGCTAGTTCAGGCTCTGCTGGTTCAGACTCTGCGGAATTAGGCATTGCTGGCTCAGGCTCTGCTGGTTCAGGCTCTACTGGTTCAGAATCTGCGGATGCAGGCTCTGATGGCTCAGGCTCTGTTGGTTCAGGCTCAACTGGTTCAGGCTCTACTAGTTCAGACTCTGCTGGTTCCGACTCTGCTGAATTAGGCATTGCTGGCTCAGGCTCTGTTGGTTGAGGCTCTACTGGTTCAGAATCTGCGGGTGCAGGCACTGATGGCTCAGGCTCTGTTGGTTCAGGCTCGACTGGTTCAGGTACTGCGGGTTCAGTTTCTGCTGGTTCAGGCTCTTCTGTTTCAGGCTCTACTAGCTCAGACTCTCCTGAAGGTTCCGGCTCTACTGGTTCAGGCTCTGCTGGTTCAGGCTCTTCTACTGGCTCAGGCTCTGCTGGATCAGGTTCTTCCGGTGCTGCTGGTCCAGACTCTCCTGGTTCAGGCTCTACCAGTTCAGGCTCTTCTGGTTCAGGCTCTCCTGGTTCAGGCTCTACAGGTTCAGGTTCTGATGGTTCAGGCTCTCCTGGTTCAGGCTCTACAGGTTCAGACTCTACTGGTTCAGGCTCTCCTGGTTCAGGCTCTACAGGTTCAGGTTCTGCTGGTTCAGGCTCTGCTGGTTCAGGCTCCCCAGGCTCTGCTATTTCAGGATCTGCTACTTCAGGCTCTGCTGGTTCAGAATCTGCGTGTGCAGGCTCTACTGGCTCATGCTCTGCTGTTTCAGGCGCTTCTGTTTCAGGCTCTACTTGCTCAGACTCTCCTGAAGGTTCCGGCTCTACTGGTTCAGGCTCTTCTACTGGCTCAGGCTCTGCTGGATCAGGTTCGTCTGGTGCTGCTGGTCCAGACTCTCCTGGTTCAGGCTCTACCAGTTCAGGCTCTTCTGGTTCAGGCTCTTCTGGTTCAGGCTCTACCGGTTCAGGCTCTCCTGGTTCAGGTTCTGCTGGTTCAGGCTCTGCTGGTTCAGGCTCCCCAGGCTCTGCTAGTTCAGGATCTGCTGCTTCAGGCTCTGCTGGTTCAGAATCTGCGGGTGCAGGCTCTACTGGCTCAGGCTCTGCTGGTTCAGGCTCTAATAGTTTAGGTTCTGCGGGTTCAGGCTCAGCTGGTTCAGGTTCTGCAGGCCCAGGTTCTGCTGGTTTAGGTTCTTCATGCTCTGCTAGTTGTTCTGTCTCTGCTGCTTCAGGCTCTGCTGGTTCAGGCTCTGTAGGCTCAGGCTCTGTAGGCTTAGGCTCTGCTGGTTCAGGCTCTAATTGTTCAGGCTCTTCTACTAGCTCAGGCTCTGCTGGTTCAGGCTCTCCAAGCTCTGCTGGTTCAGGCCCTGCTAGTTCTGTTTCTTCATGCTCTGCTGGTTCTCTCTCTGGTGGTTCAGGTTCTGCTGGCTCAGGCTTTGTGGGTTCAGGCTGTGCAGTATCAGGCTCTGCTGGTTCTGTCTTCCCTGAATGTTCAGACTCTACTGGTTCAGGCTCTACCGGTTCAGGCTCTGCTGTTTCAGGCTTTTCCACTGGCTCAGGCTCTGCTGGATCAGATTCTTCCGGTGCTGCTGGTTCAGACTCTACTGGTTCAGGCTCTCCTGGTTCAGGCTCTACTGGTTCAGGTTCTGCTGGTTCAGGCTCTGTTGGTTCAGGCTCCCCAGGCTCTGCTATTTCAGGATCTGCTGCTCCAGGCTCTGCTGGTTCAGAATCTGCGTGTGCAGGCTCTACTGGCTCAGGCTCTGCTGGTTCAGGCGCTTCTGTTTCAGGCTCTACTAGCTCAGACTCTCCTGAAGGTTCCGGCTCTACTGGTTCAGGCTCTGCTGGTTCAGGCTCTTCTACTGGCTCAGGCTCTGCTGGATCAGGTTCTTCCGGTGCTGCTGGTCCAGACTCTCCTGGTTCAGGCTCTTCTGGTTCAGGAGGCTCTACTGGTTCAGGTTCTGCTGGTTCAGGCTCTGCTGGTTCAGGCTCCCCAGACTCTGCTAGTTCAGGATCTGCTGCTTCAGGCTCTGCTGGTTCAGAATCTGCGTGTGCAGGCTCTACTGGCTCAGGCTCTGCTGGTTCAGGCTCTAATAGTTTAGGTTCTGCGGGTTCAGGCTCAGCTGGTTCAGGTTCTGCAGGCCCAGGTTCTGCTGGTTTGGGTTCTTCATGCTCTGCTAGTTGTTCTGTCTCTGCTGCTTCAGGCTCTGCTGGTTTAGGCTCTGTAGGCTCAGGCTCTGCTGGTTCAAGCTCTAATGGTTCAGGCTCTTCTACTAGCTCAGGCTCTGCTGGTTCAGGCTCTCCAGGCTCTGCTGGTTCAGGCCCTGCTAGTTCTGTTTCTTCATGCTCCGCTGGTTCTCTCTCTGCTGATTCAGGTTCTGCTGGCTCAGGCTTTGTGAGTTCAGGCTGTGCAGGATCAGGCTCTGCTGGTTCTGTCTTCCCTGAATGTTCAGACTCTACTGGTTCAGGCTCTGCTGGTTCAGGCGCTCCTGGTTCAGGCTCTGCTGGTTCAGACTCTGCTGGTTCAGGTTCTGCTGGTTCAGGGTCTGCTGCTTCAGGATCTGCTGGTTCAGAATCTGCGGGTGCAGGCTCTACTGGCTCAGGCTCTGCTGGTTCAGGCACACCACTATCTGCTGGTTTAGGTTCTTCATGCTCTGCTAGTTGTTCTGCCTTTGCTGGTTCAGGATCTGCTGCTTCAGGCTCTGCTGGTTCAGGCTGAGTAGGCTCAGGCTCTGCTTGTTCAGGCTCTAATGGTTCAGGCTCTTTTACTGGCTCAGGCTCTGCTGGTTCAGGCTCTTCAGGCTCTGCTGGTTCAGGCCTTGCTAATTCAGTTTTTTCATGCTCTGCTGGTACTCTCTCTGCTGGTTCAGGTTCTGCTGGTTCAGGCTTTGTGGGTTCAGGATGTGCAGGTTCAGGCTCTGCTGATTCAGGCTCTACTCGTTCAGGCTCCCCTGATGGTTCAGGCTCTGCTGGTTCAGGCTCTTCTGGTTCTGGTGGTTTAGGTTCTTCAGGCGTTGCGGGTGCAGGCTCTGATGGTTCAGGCTCACCTGAAGGTTCAGGCTCTACTGGTTCTTCATCTGCTGGTTCCGGCTTTACTGCTTCAGGCTCTACTGCTTCAGGCTCTGCTGGTTCAGGCTCTTCTACTGGCTCAGGCTTTGCTGGTTCAGGCTCTTCAGGCTCTGCTGGTTCAGGCCCTGCTAGTTCAGATTCTTCATGCTCTGCTGATTCTCTCTCTGCTGGTTCAGGCTCTGTGGGTTCAGACTCTGCGGGTTCAGGCTCTGCTCGTTCAGGCTCCCCTGATGGTTCAGGCTCTACTGGTTCAGGCTCTGCTGGTTCAGGCTCTACTGGTTCAGTCTTCCCTGAAGGTTCAGACACTACTGGTTCAGGCTCTGCTGCCGGATCAGGCTCTGCTGATTCAGGTTCTTCCGGTGCTGCTGGTTCAGTCTCTACCAGTTTAGGCTCTGCTGGTTCAGGCTCTTCAACTGGCTCAGACTCTGCTGGTTCAGGTTCTTCCGGTGCTGCTGGTTCAGACTCTACTGGTTCAGGTTCTGCCAGTTCAGGCTCTGCTCGTTCAGGCTCTGATGGTTCAGGCTCTACTCGTTCAGGCTTCCCTGAAGGTTCAGGTTCTACAGGTTCAGGCTCTGCTACTGTCTCAGGCTCTGCTGATTCAGGTTCTTCCGGAGCTGCTGGTTCAGACTCTACTGGTTCTGGCTCTACCGTTTCAGGCTCTGCTGGTTCAGGCTCCCCAGGCTCTGATGGTTCAGGCTCTGCTGGTTCTGGCTGTACTGGTTCAGTCTCCCCTGAAGGTTCAGTCTCTACTGGTTCAGGCTCTTCTACTGGCTCAGGCTCTGCTGATTCAGATTCTTCAGGCGCTGCTGGTTCAGGCTCTGCAGGTTCAGGATCTGCTGGTTCAGGCTCTGCTGATTCAGGCTCTAGTGGTTCTGGCTCTGCTGCTTCAGGCTTTGCAGGTTCAGGATCTACTAGTCCAGGCTCTACTGGTTCAGGCTCTACTGGTTCAGGCTCTTCAGGTACTACTGGTTCAGACTCTGGTTCAAGTTCTGCTGGTTCAGGCTCTGCTGGTTCAGGCTCTGGTTCAGGCTCTACTAGGTGATCAGATGAACCGCTCCCTGGTTGTCTATTTACCTCAATGATGTTCTGGATGAGGTCCGGACTGGGGAAGTCCATGCTGATTACCCCCAAGCAGTTTGGTTTATCAGAGCCTGTCTTTAGTTTACCTAAGAGCTTATTGAGCTGATCATTAACCACTCTGGCCACAGTTTTAGGGCCTTTGAAAAAGCCTGTGGTGGAGGTGTCAGTCAAGGAAATTGTATGAGCACAATTCTTTTGAGCTTCTTTCAGATGTTTTGTGATCGTTTTCATCTTGTTTTCAATGTTTTTGAACCATCCGTCGTAAGTGACGAAAGTGTTATGGTTAAGGGTTCCGACATTGAAATTGGTACTCTGCACAAAGACGATCTTCCTTCTCGCGTCTCGCATGTGGGGGACCAACGTCTTTGTCCATACATTATCTTTGGATTTCTTAATCAAATCCTTGATAGATTCTCCAGCATTCCAGATACTCATCCCTTGCAGTGTCACTCTCAAAAGTACAGTCTCACTGTCATGTTTGCCCAAGAACTCCCACAGAATGTTTAGCACATCATGGAACTTGGTATGTTTTATATGCCCATCCATGACATCAAGGGTGTTGTGGAAAATACTGGCCTCTATACGTAAATCAAAGTACCGCAATCCTGCTTTCAGCTGGTTCTCCAAGGTCCAAGCCTGACACTGTATAAGAGTTCCACCATACAAAGTTAGGCTCTCGTGAGTTCCTGGAATAGTAACAGCTGAAAGGAGGTGGTCATCAGGTATCGACGCCATCCACTTTTCCTTATAAGAGTTTTCATGAAGCGCTGTGTCGTCACTAAAACCTGAACCACAAGCAGTTGTGAAAATCCTGAAAGTGAAGAGACATAAAGTCAATCTTCTATCAACCTACATTAATATTATGATAATGTCATTTTCCTTTTTATGGCGAACTCCATGTGACAAAAAAAAGAGTATTGAAGCAGATAACTCTTACTTACAAAGAGAGAAGACAGAGGCACAGAGGGAAGCCCATGGTTGTAGTATTCCCAATGAAGCCAGTCTGGGGAAAGGAAAGAGTGGATATGGAAATACACATCTATTTTATTGTATAACAATGACTACATATTAAAGTGCTTTACTGTATAATAATGACTAAATACTAAACTCCTTTACTGTAAAACAATGACTACATACTAAACTCCTTTACTGTATAACAATGACAAAATAATAAACTCCTTTACTGCAAAACAATGACTACATACTAAACTCCTTTACTGTAAAACAATGACTACATACTAAACTCCTTTACTGTAAAACAATGACTACATACTAAACTCCTTTACTGTAAAACAATGACTACATACTAAACTCCTTTACTGTAAAACAATGACTACATACTAAACTCCTTTACTGTAAAACAATGACTACATACTAAACTTCTTTACTGTATAACAATGACTATATACTAAACTCCTTTACTGTAAAACAATGACTACATACTAAACTCCTTTACTTCAAAACAATGACTACATACTAAACTCCTTTACTGTAAAACAATGACTACATACTAAACTCCTTTACTGTAAAACAATGACTACATACTAAACTTACAAACCCATGGAATGCAATAGCTAAACTCACATTGTGAGAATTGTTTTAGCTACTTAAAAAAAAACATATCCCCCCTCTGAAGCCAAATAATCACAGAATTGAAATTGACCTGAGAGTTGTTAAAATATTCTCAAAAGTAATTTGTCGATGAAAAAACTATAAATTGATGATATTTCCATACCCGTAAAGGTGTTGTATAGTATTCTAATCCCCCAGTTGGTAGGAGAGGTTAACTATGATCAAGTTCGTGGAACCGTCTTTGTGGCTCACAAATTTCCATAAAGATACTACATTAGAAGGAATTTGCATCCTTTCCTGTCCCTGTCCTGCCTTAAGTCACACGTGAACATCCACACATACTAATACATCCCATCCCATGATACTGTACCCCATGATAAGTTCATATAGATCACAAAAATGTTTACCAAAAGATGATAAGGATGACGATGATTGAGGATGATTGATTAGGTTGATTGATTGAGGGTGATTGATTAGAGTTGTTGGAATGCCATTCATTAATGTGACTATTTTTCATGTTGTTATACAGTCTAATACACAACTGGAAATTACCACCTTCCCATGTAGTTATGAACACAGCATTCGAATACGTTATCATTTCTAACCTTCATTTCCATCAGTAGGCTAAGTACCAGCCTACAGTCATTGGTACCAGCAGTAAACTGGTGTGGATTTTCTAGAATTGAATTACTTCTGGGAGAGTTGTGGGTGGGCCATGTTGTGGTTCAATTTGTCTGATTGGTTGTGTTTCTGCCGTGACACGTGATTTTGAGCAAATCAAGAAGTCACCTGTCACGCGCACCATTTGCACAAGGTGATTGAATAGGGGACCGGAGGTTCAAGCCCAACCGACCCCTGCTGGATTAGGCCTTGATGATGAATACTTTAGCTATCGATTTTAGCTTTTGACATTATACATTTACTCTATAAGGGATTTGCGTCAATTCAAATCTGGTATCAGGACAAAATGTGATTCAGAGTCACCGAATATATAATAATATATAATAATATAATAATAATATAATATAATAATATATAATATTAAGTATTTTTATTAAACTCAAGCGATAAATGGTAAATGCAATTTTCGTATACACGGGTTCTCTGTATCACCTCGCAGGATAGAACAGAAAACTGGCAGGATGTAAGTAAACAGCTGTTCTTATACGGTGATAGACGTAGTTCCAACCCGTCTGTTGGCCTATCACAGTAGAGGCTGAGCATGGTTTAAACTTTGCTCAGCCTATCGCCGGCGCTCAGACTGGTCCCAGCCTCTTGGCGCTCCTTGGTGTCCGGCGCTGTTGCTGTGTAGATTACGCTCCCACACCCCAGAGACTGAGGTCAGATAGCTCTGTAACATTGTTTGAGCCACTTGCACCTGCATAGAAAGCATACTGTTCTCGCTCAAGGCTAACCACAGCTTCCCAGCACACTTATCTGGGGCTAACTGTTACTTTCAGCACACACACCCAGGCACCCAGGCTAACAGTTGCTAATATTATATCACATGTGATAGAGCATTGGGTTATAGTGCAATAAACACAAATCCTAACAACTGCAAGATAAGCAGAGAAAGTCAGTTACTCAGTCATTCACAATACAGGACACAACACCAATCAAGCCAGTAAACTAGCTTGCAAGCTAATCATCTGATTCAACATGTCTATGAGAACACTTACCCTAGTTTTAACCTCGGTGTTGGAATACTCTATATTCTCAAACTCAGAATACCGCCGATGATAATACACAGGAAGGTAGTCTGTAGCTAGGTTAACATAGTTATGTTAGCTTATCATGTTAGTTTTGTGTAGGTAGCCAATTAATCCCAAACCCTTTCTAAGTAGCCTAGCTAGCTAGATGGCTAGCTAACCCCAGACACACAGTCGTGTGATCCTGATCTCTGAACATGTATTTGTCATTATACAAATGTATTTACCTAAATATCACTTCATTGCAGGCGTATGGTCAGAGGACGACAGAAAAATAGGTATCCTAGCCAGTCAGATCCCTCTCCTCATATAGCTGTAGGCTATATCCTGTACTACTGTTCTAGCTAGTAGTCAGTGTGGCCCTTGGTCAAATCCCCCCCCCAAAATGTTTACCTTAATTTACCTAGGCAAATCAGTTAAGAACAAATTCTTATTTACAATGACAGCCTACTCCGTCCAAATCCGGGCGACGCTGAGCCAATTGTGCTCGGGCCTCTGGGACTCCCAATCACAGCCAGATGTGACAGCCTGGATTCAAACCAGGTACTATAGTGACACATTTTTTACATTACATTTTAGTCATTTAGCAGACGCTCTTATCCAGAGCGACTTACAGTAGAGTGCATACATTGTATTACATTTACATACTGAGACAAGGATATCCCTACCGGCCAAACCCTCCCTAACCCGGACGACGCTATGCCAATTGTGCGTCGCCCCACGGACCTCCCGGTCGCGGCCGGCTGCGACAGAGCCTAGGCGCGAACCCAGAGACTCTGGTGGCGCAGCTAGCACTGCGATGCAGTGCCCTAGAACACTGCGCCACCTCGTGCACTGAGACGCAGAGCCTTAGATCGCTGCACCACTCGGGAGCTCATGTGATTGGTTCAGAAAGCTTGTCATACAAGACAGCACTGCAATTATAGGCTATTGCGTGTTCAACAATCTGATATATCCCGGTATTTTTTTCTTTTTTTCACTGATGTTGGATATTGGACATACACTACATGACCAAAAGTATGTGGACACCTGCTTGTCGAACATCTAATTTCAAAATCATGGGCATTAATATGGAGTTGATCCCCCTTTGCTGTTATCAGAGCCTCGACTCTTCTGGAAGGCTTTCCACTAGATGTTGGAACATTGCTGCAGGGACTTGCTTCCATTCAGCCACAAGAATTTTAGTGAGGTCGGGCACTGATGTTGGGTGATTAGGCCTGGCTTGCAGTCGGCGGTACAATTCATCCCAAAGGTGTTTGATGGGGTTGAGGTCGGGGCTCTGTGCAGGCCGGTCAAGTTCTTCCACACCAATCTCGACAAACCATTTCTGTATGGACCTCGCTTTGTGCACGGGGGCATTGTCATTATGAAACAGGAAAGGGCCTTCACCAAACTGTTGCCACAAAGTTGGAAGCACAGAATTGTTCTAGAATGTCATTGTATGCTGTAGCGTTAAGATTTCCCTTTACTGGAACTAAGGGGCGTAGCCCGAACCATGAAAAACAACCCCAGACCATTATTTCTCCTCCACCAAACTTTACAGTTGGCACTGTGCATTGTGGCAGGTAGCGTTCTCCTGGCATCTGCCAAACCCAGATTCGTCGGTCGGACTGCCAGATGGTGAAGAGTGATTCATCCATCCAGAGAACGTGTTTTCACTGCTCCAGACTCCAATGGCGACGAGCTTTGGGAAACGTTGCGGCCTATCCTTCAAGGCCCTTCAAGAGGCTCCTCCCAGATATGAACAGAGAGACACCAGTCATGTCATCTTGTATTAGGCCTACATTATTTTTCAGTTAATATACTGTCCTTTGTGTTTTCTTCTGTATGATGTTGTCTGTGTACCTGTATGAGTTGATGGTGATGGCTTTCAAATACCAAATCCTGCTCTGCCCACGTCACAGAGACCTGCTACTTATCTTATAGGACCAGAGACTCCATCCGGTAGTTTGTGAGAGACACCACCAGTGTTCTTAACCAAGTGGACGAGACACACCGAAAGATCGTTGTGTTAGGGACCCCATCACTGGCATGCTATTGGACCTTGGTCAAAAGTAGTGCACTATGTAGAAAATTGGATGTCATTTGGGACGTAGCCTGATTCTTTGCGACAGATTACATGAATGCTTTGCCTAAACTACAGAGACGATGACATTTATCTGCTGCTGCCTCGCCCACATCCTGCATAGGATGCCAAACTAAATCTGTTGAACCATCTACTCTCCGTGTCTGTTAAAGGTGTACACACCCTTCCATGTCAGGATAAGTCCCTTTTTATCTTTATCGGCTTTTGAAAACTATAGAATATTGTTTCTGTATAAAACTAAATTAATGACATGCAAATAAAGAGTATGTTTACCCATTCTGATGTCGAAAAAACGAACTGAAAAATATGAATTATTGTCTCTACCAGGTGTCACTTTTCCTCAAGTATGAAGTGCAGACTCCCAACGGACGCTTTGCTCTCTCGACCACGGGCCCAGTGCCCCATGGGACAGAAGTCCCGGGGTTAATCCCCACGGGCCCAGTGCCCCATGGGACAGAAGTCCCGGGGTTAATCCCCACGGGCCCAGTGCCCCATGGGACAGAAGTCCCGGGGTTAATCCCAACGGGCCCAGTGCCCCATGGGACAGAAGACCCGGGGTTAATCCCCACGGGCCCAGTGCCCCATGGGACAGAAGTCCCGGGGTTAATCCCAACGGGCCCAGTGCCCCATGGGACAGAAGTCCCGGGGTTAATCCCCACGGGCCCAGTGCCCCACGGGACAGAAGTCCCGGGGTTAATCCCAACGGGCCCAGTGCCCCATGGGACAGAAGTCCCGGGGTTAATCCCCACGGGCCCAGTGCCCCACGGGACAGAAGTCCCGGGGTTAATCCCAACGGGCCCAGTGCCCCACGGGACAGAAGTCCCGGGGTTAATCAAGTACTCATCTACTTGTCAGTAACACGACGAGGAGGTGTTAAACACGTTTGAACAACTAGTTAGCAGATCAACTCTATCTGGCTCTTGGTTCTCCATGAGTGGTGAGTGAGAGGTAATACAGTAATGCATCATAAAGGCCAAGAGGAATTGTATTGACTGTCATAAATTGCATTTTAAAGTTAGTAATATTAACTATAGTAATAGTTTGTTGGTCTGTAATCTAGCCTGATTTTACTCTGTTAGTTGTGTTTCAAGACACTGATGTGTCTAGTATATTATATACTACAGTTATGAATAGTAACTGTATTTACATTTTGCTGGTCTATAATGTTGCCTGTTTTTTTCACCAAAAATGATTTATACAGTATATACACTAGATGACTGATAGGGGGCGCTGTGTTAAAACCACTGTGCCTCCTATGTCTTGGCACTCCCCCATTTTTGTAAATACTATTTTGGAAGCTATAGAAACACATTTAATAATGTCAACATGAGTTTATTCTATGAGCCCTGGTCAAAAATAGTGCACTACATAGAGAATAGGGTGCCATTTGGGACAGAACCCTACTATATTCTCTTTGATCCAGAGGCGATCTCTGAACCCAATCGCCTTGCCAAAGAGGAGCCGTACCCGCTGGATCAACTAATGGGTGGAATAGAGGGTCAGAACCCAAACACTGATACTGAAACAGAGTTCCGGGTCAACCTCTTTACCACAGACCAAGAAGAAGAAGAAGAGGAGGCATGTGCTCTATCTCTCACTACTGGTGCCTTAGTTCTTTGTTTAACAGTGATTGTGATACACATTGCAGCGTCTTGATCCTCTATAATTTGGTTTGATCCGAGCAAGTCATTGGTATGATCTTTGCCTTCAACGGTAAAGACTCAGGAGGGAGTGGAGATCAGTCACTTGAAGTGATTCATATTCAAGCAATACAGGTATCTATGGTGGTATTGTGTGATTTTAAAAGCTTTAAGTGATTATAACATGGGTATAGTGCACATGTTAGCCAAGCAATAATGTAAACACAGCCTGATGTATGATTGAGAAACACAACCTGAGGTCTGACTGAGAAACAAAACCTGAGGTCTGACTGAGAAACTAAAGACAACCACCTTGTGTCATCGGTTTGTATTCTTAAAGGGGAATGGAAACACTTCAGGATTTACAGTTAGCTGGTGTTCTAAAGCCTAATGTTTCCTTTCCCCTTTAAGACTAAACAGCAGATCTGTGTCAAGCAACAGTTATACTTAATTATCCTGTGTATATGCCTCAAATGACATGTTTTGTTTTCCTCTCAACACAGAACTGACTCGGATCGCTGAACAGACTGAACCACCAGAGGAACTAAGCAGTAAGGGCCGCCTGCCATGATGGATGAACTTACTGAACTATGACGGTGTTGATGGGTGTAGGGTGAAGTTTCCCCTTGATGCTGATCTTTGGTCAGTTTTGCATTTGGCCCACTATTTTTTAAGGATAGGAATGGGGAGGGGAAGCTGATTCTCGATCAGCACCTGGGGGAATCTTCACCCCGGACCTTGACGCTGATGTTTGGGTGGGAGCTGTACAATCAGTATTGTAGTTTTGGCCTAATGTTACTGTGGTTATCCACTATACTGCAGCTGGTCTTCAATTGATGCACACGACTCACCATTACCTCTGAGGTCCGTTGGCCAAACCAAGTTTCATTATGTATTACTTCAATGTTTCTCAAACCTGGTCCTGGGAACCCAAAAGGGTACACATAGATTTTTGTCCCCCTTGCACTAACACAGCTTATTCAACCAATCAAATGCTTGATAATGAGTTGATTAGTTGAATCAAATGAATTGGTGCTGCTAGGGAAAGAAAAAACATTTGCAAACCTGATCGGATGATGGGATGGCGTATCGCTGCAGAATGCTGTGGTAGCCATGCTGGTTAAGTCTGCCTTGAATTCTAAATAAATCACAGACAGTGTCACCAACAAAACACCCCCACACCATCACACCTCCTCCTCCATGCTTCACGGTGGGAACCACACATGCGGAGATCATCCGTTCACCTACTCTGCGTCTCACAAAGACACGGCGGTTGGAACCAAAAATCTCAAATTTGGACTCATCAGACCAATGGACAGATTTCCACTGGTCTAATGCCCATTGTTCATGTTTCTTGGCCCAATCAAGTCTCTTCTTCTTATTGGTGTCCTTTAGTAGTGGTTTCTTTGCAGCAATTCGACCGTGAAGCATTTATTTGGGCTGCAATTTCTGAGGCTGGTAACTCTAATGAACTTACTTCCTGCAGCAGAGGTAACTCTGGGTCTTCCTTTCCTGTGGCGGTCCTCATGAGAACCAGTTTCATCATAGCGATTGATGGGTTTTGTGACTGCACTTGAAGAACCTTTCAAAGTTTTTGAAATGTTCCGGATTGACTGACCTTCATGTCTTAAAGTAATGATGGACTGTTGTTTCTCTTTGCGTATTTGAGCTGTTCTTGCCATAATATGGACTTGGTCTTTTACCAAATAGGGCTATCTTCTGTATACCCCCCTATCTTGTCACAACAAAACTGATTGGCTCAAATGCATTAAGAAGGAAAGAAATTCCACAAATTAACTTTTAGCAAGGCACACCTGTTAATTGAAATGCATTCCAGGTGACTACCTCATGAAGCTGGTTGAGAGAATGCCAATAGTGTGCAAAGCTGTCATCAAGCCAAAGGGTGGCTACTTTGAAGAATCTCAAATATAAAATATATATTTTTTGGTTACTACATGATTCCATATGTGTTATTTCATAGTTTTGAGAAAATAGTACAAATAAAGAATAACCCTTGAATGAGTAGGTGTGTCCAAACTATTGACTGGTGCTGTATGTTTCTGAACGATGCATTAGGCTGCCTTGTTGATATGACAGAGCGGCATAGATTACTGTTCCATTTGACAAGGGCGTTCCTCCTTCACTGCTTTTGCCCGTTCACATCCCGGGCCGGCCACGGTTCAGTTTAATCAAACTCCCTCATACTCTACACCAGAGGTCTTTTCTTGTCCAGGGACCCCCGCCAAGGCAAACCGGTGACCCAGGGACCCCCGCCAAGGCGAACCGGGGAACCCTCATCATATGTTATCTAAAAACAGCTGTTTAGCTGTTGGTGAGTCCTTTTTTAACCAGTCAACAAAGCTTACCAGCAGTCAGCGGAACTTGCAGTGACTGGTACTCGCAGGTGATTTTTCATAGCCAATCTCAGACACTCCAATGACTAATTTGCTCACTTTATTTTATATTTATTTTATTCAGAAATAAAGTTGACATAAGTAGAAAAATATATATTGTTTCTACTGTAAATATATAATTTAAAAAAAATCATTGATTCTGTTACTAGTGATTTCCTGGTCAAAAGTATATAGCGTTCCATTTAGGATGAAAACATGACCAGCAGCCTTGGCTTGGTAGAGACCACAATGCCCGTCTATGTGAGGAACCAGCTCTAGGTTCATGACTGGGCTGGTCTCTCCCACCCGCCAGGCCACCCAGGGAACACATTATTCATGATCAATACCAGTCTAGCAGGGAACACATTATTCATGATCAATACCAGTCTGTAGGATGGAACACATTATTCATGATCATTACCAGTCTGTAGGAGGGAACATTATTCATGATCAATACCAGTCTGTAGGAGGGAACACATTATTCATGATCAATACCAGTCTGTAGGAGGGAACACATTATTCATGATCAATACCAGTCTGTAGGATAGAACACATTATTCATGATCAATACCAGTCTGTAGGAGGGAACACATTATTCATGATCAATACCAGTCTGTAGGATGGAACACATTATTCATGATCAATACCAGTCTGTAGGAGGGAACACATTATTCATGATCAATACCAGTCTGTAGGAGGGAACACATTATTCATGATCAATACCAGTCTGTAGGATGGAACACATTACTCATGATCAATACCAGACTGGAGGAGGGACAAACAAACAGGGCTCAGCTCTCCTTGTCACAAATAAAGCCCTCTCATGCAAGTCTTTTGGGTCATTCTTAACTGTGATTGGTGGACTGGTGGTCACGGAACCAGGATGGAACTTCTTGTGGCCAATGGCATTGAGCAGCAAGAGGACAGAATGATTCTATGGCGGTAGAGAGGGATATGAGAGGGTTTGAGAATTTGAGGAATTTCAGAAGGGGTATGTTATTGCTTAGCAGTGTCAGGAAGAGGACAGGCCTGACAAAACACAGGCGGTGGCAGCAGGAGAAGAAGATGGACTGTCCCAAGCACCGTGACCAGTCTGGTACGTGTATAGAGTGTAGTACAAAGCCTAGTTGAATACAGCCGGGGTCAATTTTTCCCTATGGAATGTGGTAAATAAAGTGTATAGTTACACTAGTGGCTCTCTGGAATTCCCCTGCGCCGTTCCATCATTGTTAGTCAGGGACCTGTGGTGTGATTTGGGTTTGAGACTTCTTTTAAAACACAAATGTTTTCTCTAAGACCAACCTTGAGAAACCTCTCAGTGACATCAACCACATAATAACTGCTTTTGTAGCCATTAGACTGACTGCCACATCAACACTGTTTAGCTCAGAATAGCTCTTTAGAGGGATTAAAATTCAGTTTTTTGGTTGTAAAAGCCCCTTCGGAATAATAAGAAACTACGTGTATTCACTGATCTCATAATGTGATGTACGTCTATGTTTTACACAATATAACCGCATAAACAACTTTTAGGATTTACACTGACAACCGGCTTTTACATTTTCTGTCTCAGACTTCACCTGCTGGTGTGAAACGGTTTATTTAGACCTTGCCAGAGACATATTGTTGAATCCCCAAAACCCTGTGTCTGTTCCAAATGGCACCCTATTCCCTACATAGTGCACTACTCTTGACAAGGGGCCATAGGGCTCTGGTCAGAAGTAGTGGACTATGTAGGGAGCAGGGTGCCATTTGGGACGGAGTCCCTGAGACCACAACACGGAGGTTGTTTAATCCCCAGTCAGTCCCTCCCAGAGCAGCAGCACACCAGAGCCCTGTGCCGACAGTAGTCTACTAGCTATTTCCTGTTCCACCCTCCTGGCTAAACATTGAACAGAGCTACCGCACTGTGGCATGGCCCACAGCGGAGATCACCATTCACCGTGCAGTCACAGGCCCATGTCTTGGTGAGCAGTGAGACCCTGACAAATAGGGACACTCACTACAGCGCAAGCATACCTCAGAGTAAGTAGTGTATGAGGATTTGGGAAAGCCATTTTAGGGTGTTTTGGGGTTTACTCGCAATCCATTTAACTGTGTTTTGGTTTTTGTTGTGTGTTTGTTTAATGTTATAGAGATGCTAAATGCTAATCAGGCACCACCCTCCCTCACGCTCTCTTGCTCTCTCTCTCTCTCTCTCTCGCTCTCTCTCTCTCTCTCTCTCTCTCGCTCTCTCTCTCTCTCTCTCTCTCTCTCTCTCTCTCTCTCTCTCTCTCTCCCTCTTTCTCTCTCTCTCTCTCTCTCTCTCGCTCTCTCTCGCTCTCGCTCTCTTGCTCTCTCTCGCTCTCTTGCTCTCTCTCGCTCTCTTGCTCTCTCTCTCTCTCTCTCTCTCTGGAAACACTTCCCTATTGACAGCCTCTCTCGGTCCCGGGTTTGGCTGGTCCTCTTTCTGGTGTACAGCTGGCCCTGATGTCGAGGAGAGAGGCAGCAGCACTTTTCTCTATCTGATTCTGTCTCTAGCTCTACAGCCTTGGATCTGCAGTTCAACAGTCTGATCGGACTCCTACTCCTCTACACCTCTGGGATCCTCAGGTTTGTCCTCCACTTTATTACAGTCTGTTGCGATATTTGCTCTACCCGTAGATCGATGGACAGCTGCTTCTTCGAGACTTGGAATCATTGTTGTATCTTTATCAGGATTAAGGTGAGTGTGTGAGATTAGTTTTGCGTTCACTTGTCACTTTAGTTCTGTCTGTAGGTCCTCATGATGATGATGATGATGATTCCATGGTGATGAGGATTTATTGTCTTGCCTTTTAACATGTGATGTTTTCTATGGAAAATATTGGTTTCCTAACAATTTCATAAATAACTTTATTAGCTTACCTAATGAAGTGATCCTGTACACTGGAAGTAACAGGATGTGGGTTTATTAGTAGACTGTTCCTCATACTAATGTCTGTACATTATAATGACAGACTATAAAAACTCTTTATAGGCTCAGTAGCAGCAGCAGAGAGCCATACCGCCTCGACATCCTCCACACACTTATCACAGCAACAGGATGAGAGCCGTCCGTCTCCCGGCCTGACGCACATGTATGATGTTAAACAACACATGAGCTTTTGGCGGTTTTTGTTGTCACTATGTTTGTTGTATTATGACAACAGAATCTCCTCATCCCTCCCAAGTTACTCTGTTGTAAGATGATATCTGTTTCAAGGCACCAATGATAAGAATAATAACCTATAAATTCAAAGGTTTTGAATTTCATTGTTTGAATCCAATTGGATTATCTAAGCAGGAAATGTGTCGGGTTGAAGGCAGAGCGGTTTATGAGCTATATAAACAATCACAGCTGCTGACCCTGTGCAAGTTATTGGGAGGTGTTAAAGAACTGTGTGACTAAAGAGACACATGTCTTCTATCACCAGTTACCACTGATATGTTGCCTCCGGATATTTTGAGATTTTGAGAGAAACTTTTATCACGGTACTGTTTCTTGTTGGCTGTGACAAAGTTTTATGGTTGTTTGTGATAAAACTGTCTGGAGAATGTGCCTTGGTGGGAAGAAAGAGAGGGACAGGAAGGGGAATCCACAGGGAGTAGAATGTGTTTATAAGGGATTACATTTCAAGATGCCAACACATGCCCACAAGTACAGAAATGTTTCTAAAATATGAAAAAACAAATGTAAAAAGGAAGCCATCGACCCTTCCAAACTTGGACCTTTTTCAATCTGCCTGACTCATAGCTAGGAAACACTACCGTGGTAATTTGTAGGATTTGGGAAATGAAAACTGAGGCCATGCAAGGCCTAATTAAATGAAAACATTGTTTGTCTTTGAATGAACTGAACTCAAAACAAAATTACTCACAGCGCTTATGTCATTAAAGCCTGGGGGATAAAACAAGGATGGAGTTGGTGAGATATTTCAAAAGTCAAATCAGTTATCCAGCCTAAATAACTAAGTAGATAACTCAGTGCTCTGATAGGGTAAGGCAAGTATGGGTAACTGCATATGTGGAGTGTCTGAAAGTGGGTTTTGCAAATCAAGTGGGAGGATCAGCACCAGTGACTGTGTCAACCTAACAGCTAATTCGGCAGATTGGTTGCCACTCAAGGCTTCCTGTTTCCTTGTATCATTTTAACTAAACCGGTTAGGCAGGTTAGGATTATTAACATGGCAGGTTAGGATTATTAACATGGCAGGTTAGGATTATTAACGTGGCAGGTTAGGATTATTAACGTGGCAGGTTAGGATTATTAACGTGGCAGGTTAGGATTATTAACATGGCAGGTTAGGATTATTAACGTGGCAGGTTAGGATTTTTAACGTGGCAGGTTAGGATTATTAACGTGGCAGGTTCGGAGAACTAACGTAGCAGGTTAGAATAACTAACGTGGCAGGTTAGGATTATTAACGTGGCAGGTTCGGAGAACTAACGTAGCAGGTTAGAATAACTAACGTGGCAGGTTAGGATTATTAACGTGGCAGGTTCGGAGAACTAACGTAGCAGGTTAGAATAACTAACGTGGCAGGTTCGGAGAACTAACGTAGCAGGTTAGGATAATTAACATGGCAGTTTATGAGAACTAACGTAGCAGGTTAGGATAATTAACATGGCAGTTTATGAGAACTAATGTGGCAGGTTTGGGTAATTAACATGGCAGTTTATGAGAACTAACGTGGCAGGTTAGAATAATTAACATGGCAGTTTATGAGAACTAACGTAGCAGGTTAGAATAATTAACGTGGCAGGTTAGGATAATTAACATGGCAGTTTATGATAACTAACGTGGCAGGTTAGAATAATTAACATGGCAGTTTATGAGAACTAACGTGGCAGGTTAGGATAATTAACATGGCAGTTTATGAGAACTAACGTGGCAGGTTAGAATAATTAACATGGCAGTTTATGAGAACTAACGTGGCAGGTTAGGATAATTAACATGGCAGTTTATGAGAACTAACGTAGCAGGTTAGGATAATTAACCTAGCAGGTTAGGAGAATGAGGTTAAGGTTAGGAAAATATTTTTTTTTAAACTTTATTTAACTAGGCAAGTCAGGGGCAGAACAACAGATGTTTACCTTGTCAGCTCAGGGATTCAACCTTTTGGTTCCAACGCTCTAACCACTAGGCTACCTGCTGCCCCAATTAGGCCCCTAAACCAGTTAGGGTTAGGTTTAGCTAAAACGCTACAAGGAAGCAGCAAGCAGCCACACAAAATGGTCTATCTATCCAATTAGCTGTTAGGTTTCAATACATTCACTGGTCTTGCTCCTCCCACTTGTTTCACAATGCCCACTTTTAGACATATTCCACGTGTGCAGTTAACTATGGGCTTGTTCAACATTGTAGCCGACAGTGCCGGCGACTGCCGACTGACTGATCTACAAATAACCTTGCATCATAAATAACTACTCATTATTATTTGTATATCAGTCAGTCAGTCCCCATTTAACCACAATGCATCATGAATTTGATACTCTCGAACACGGCCCATGACTGGGGCAATGCAGCAAGACCCATCATCTCCCATGAGTCTGTGGACCAACAAAGCAGCAACGCTGCCATGGCGACCACCATTTAATTGGCAAAATGTGCCTTTGCGAGTTAACAGGGTCAGGGTCTGCTGCCAAGAGTCGGCGGGATAAAGATCAGGGTGGGAAAACACAGGGTCCTGATGGGCATGATTTTAAACTGAGGAAAGAGGCAGAGAAAGAACAACATTCTGCCATTGCACCCACTGTTGTTGAATTGCATGCAATGGACTGATTGTTAAGAGGGAGGAAGTCAGTCATCAGTTACAGTGGTGGTAAAAGTCCCCAATTGTCATACTTGAGTAAAATTAAAGATACCTTAATAGAAAATGACTCAAGTAAAAGTGAAAGTCACCCAGTAAAATACTACTTCAGTAAAAGTCTAAAAGTATTTGGTTTTAAATATACTTCAGTATCAAAGTAAATGTAATTGCTAAAATATACTTAAGTATCAAAAACAAAAGTAAAAGGACAAATCATTTCACATTTCTTATATATTAAGCAAACCAGACGGCACAATTTTCTTGTTATTTTCATTTACGTATAGCCAGGGGCACACTCCAACACTCAGACATAATTTACAAACGAAGCATTTGTGTTTAGTGAGTTCGCCAGATCAGAGAAAGTAGGGATGACCAGGGATGTTGTCTTGATAAGTGTGTGAATTGGACCATTTTCCTGTCCTGTTAAGCATTTAAATTGTAACACGTGTCAAGGGGAAATGTATGGAGTAAAAATAACATTATTTTCTTTAGGAATGTAGTGAAGTAAAAGTATACGTTGTCAAAAATATAAATAACAAAGTAAAAAAAAAAAACTTAAGTAGTACTTTATAGTATTTTTACTTAAGTACTTTACACCACTGAGCAGTCATTAGACGTATGATTGAAACCATGGGATTTCATCAACGCTTGGGATTTCATCCTATTCCCTCCCCAAGTCCCCAGGTTCACCCTCAATCTCTGTCTGAAGCCTATGTTTGTTTGTCTTTAAGATCTCTCCTCCCTCTCTCTTCGGCTCTCCTCTCTGGAGTACGACATAAGCTTCTCTTCTCTCCCATTTCCCAGAGGAGACCCCACACTGCTCTTCTTGGTAGTCATGTGTGTTTCTGTGGGAAAAGTGAAACCCCCACTTTGAACACACAAGAAAGGGCCAGCCAGGTCACTGCTACAGAAATACCATAAATACAAACAGATGAACAGATAACTGGACACAGAACTCGGTTAGGAAAGCAAGCTGACTGACTATGGTGTCCTCAGCGGGGACTATGGTGTCCTTAGTGAGGCATATGGTGTCCTCAGTGGGGCATATGGTGTCCTTAGTGGGGCATATGGTGTCCTCAGTGGGGACTATGGTGTCCTCAGTGGGGACTATGGTGTCCTCAGTGGGGACTATGGTGTCCTCAGTGGGGACTATGGTGTCCTTAGTGGGGACCATGGTGTCCTTAGTGGGGACTATGGTGTCCTCAGTGGGGCATATGGTGTCCTTAGTGGGGCATATGGTGTCCTCAGTGGGGACTATGGTGTCCTCAATGGGGACTATGGTGTCCTTAGTGGGGACTATGGTGTCCTCAGTGGGGACTATGGTGTCCTTAGTGGGGACTATGGTGTCCTTAGTGGGGCATATGGTGTCCTCAGTGGGGACTATGGTGTCCTCAGTGGGGACTATGGTGTCCTCAGTGGGGACTACAGTGTCCTTAGTGGGGACTATGGTGTCCTCAGTGGGGACTATGGTGTCCTTAGTGGGGCATATGGTGTCCTTAGTGGGGCATATGGTGTCCTTAGTGGGGCATATGGTGTCCTTAGTGGGGACTATGGTGTCCTCAGTGGGGACTATGGTGTCCTTAGTGGGGACTATGGTGTCCTCAGTGGGGACTATGGTGTCCTCAGTGGGGACAATGGTGTCCTTAGTGGGGACTATGGTGTCCTTAGTGGGGACTATGGTGTCCTCAGTGGGGACTATGGTGTCCTTAGTGGGGACTACGGTGTCCTCAGTGGGGACTATGGTGTCCTCAGTGGGGACTATGGTGTCCTTAGTGGGGACCATGGTGTCCTTAGTGGGGACTATGGTGTCCTTAGTGGGGCATATGGTGTCCTCAGTGGGGACTATGGTGTCCTCAGTGGGGACTCTGGTGTCCTCAGTGGGGACTATGGTGTCCTCAGTGGGGACTATGGTGTCCTTAGTGGGGACTATGGTGTCCTTAGTGGGGACTATGGTGTCCTTAGTGGGGCATATGGTGTCCTCAGTGGGGACTATGGTGTCCTTAGTGGGGCATATGGTGTCCTCAGTGGGGACTATGGTGTCCTCAGTGGGGACTATGGTGTCCTCAGTGGGGACCATGGTGTCCTCAGTGGGGACTATGGTGTCCTCAGTGCCAGTATAACTGTGGGGAATACGTGGAGGCATTCTGTTACATTATCATCTCTAAGCCTTCTGAGACTCAGTGGAAGAGAGAATGAACTCAGACAGTGAGACACAGAGCTGGCCGTCAGAAAATGACACAGTTCCTCCCATTGGACATGACACCAAGTGTCATAGTAGAAGATAAAATGGTGATTACTTCCTGTCTGTGGGGGGGCAGTTATAATACGTAAATTATTTTTGAACCACAGGACCTCGTATTGGAGACAGGCTGGTGAATGGTTGTCAACAAACAAGGAGACAAGCTGGTGAATGGTTGTCAACAAACAAGGAGAGAGGCTGGTGAATGGTTGTCAACAAACAAGCAGAGAGGTCAAAATGGAACCAATTAGGAAAGACATGGAGCTGCTAAGTAACAGCATGGCTACCTATGCTCACATCAAAGGTAAGACCCCCCTTGTGATTTTTGATTATAGTTCTAAGATAAAGTGACCCTTTGTTCATTCTTTTTATATAATATTGTCTTTTTATTTTTATTTATTCATTCTGATGCTTTGAGAATTGCTTCAGAAAGAGCCGTAATCTCTGTGTAGAACTACGATCCGTTCTAGGGACTTATGTGTACTGTCTGCTTTGGCGTGACACCCCTGTACTGTGAAAGTGTCTGCATGCTCACCCTCTCAAATATTGTGTAAACGTCCTCATTTCCTGCACTTCTATTACAGCTAAGGGAAAGTGGCTTATACAGTCAGAACAGACAGGGGCCTTTTTCTGCTCGTACTCACTGTGAAGAGTTTTGACAGGAACTGATACCCATCAAGGCATTCACAAAGCACGGACAATTCACATGCTGTTGTTGTATTTAGTTTGAATGAGACTACGAATGGCCCTATTGAACCCCTGTCAATGTAGGTGATAGCCTCTAAACCTGCCTGATCTCACAAGCTCACAGTCAGTGTGGATTTACAAGGCTTTTGTAGGTGAGTGATCTAACAATCTGTTTTCCCATCCAGCTAACCCAGAGAGCTTTGCTCTGTACTTCATGATGGGTGTGTGTTTTGGCCTGCTCCTGGCCCTGTGCCTCCTGGTCACCGGCATCACCTGTAGGACCCGCCGTAACAATAAGCCTTCCCCCTCCCCAGAGAGGAGACAACTGAGGGAGTCCAGTGAAGAAGAGGAGGATGAGGAGAGTGTGGATGTGGACGAAGGGGAGGAGGCAGAGATCCCTAAAGTGACGGTTGCGCCCATGAGCGACCGCAGCAGCCAATCGAACGGTACTTTGAGGAGCGTGAATGTGTTTGCGTCGGCGGAGGAGCTGGAGAGGGCGAGACGACTGGAGGACAGGGAGCGCATCGTCAGGGAGATCTGGAGGAACGGACAGCCTGATATACTGACCACTGGAACAGGGACCATCGGACGGATACACTACCACTAACGGACTAAAGTGACTAAAGGACCTAAAACACATGGTCTGAACCCTGAACTAATTAGGATTGATCTACTCCAGACAAACACTGTAGCTGACTTTATTAGGCTGGCACAGATTCATCTTCAACTTTTAATTCAATTATTTCTTTAACGTTTTTTTTGTACAAACTTATTTCATTATCATTCATGTACAGTTGTGGCCAAAAGTTTTGAGAATGACACAAATATACATTTTCACAAAGTTTGCTTCTTCAGTGTCTTTAGATATTTTTGTCAGATGTTACCATGGAATACTGAAGTATAATTACAAGCATTTCATAAGTGTCAAAGGCTTTTATTGACAATTACAGTTGATGCAAAGAGTCAATATTTGCAGTGTTGACCCTTCTTTTTCAAGACCTCTGCAATCCGCCCTGGCATGCTGTCAATTAACTTCTGGGCCACATCCTGACTGATGGCAGCCCATTCTTGCATAATCAATGCTTGGAGTTAGTCAGAATTTGTGGGTTTTTGTTTGTCCACCCGCCTCTTGAGGATTGACCACAAGTTCTCAATTGGATTCAGGTCTGGGGAGTTTCCTGGCCATGGACCCAAAATATCTATGTTTTGTTCCCCGAGCCACTTAGTTATCACTTTTGCCTTATGGCAAGGTGCTCCAACATGCTGGAAAAGGCATCGTTCGTCACCAAACTGTTCCTGGATGGTTGGGAGAAGTTGCTCACGTAGGATGTGTTGGTACCATTCTTAATTCATGGCTGTGTTCTTAGGCAAAATTGTGAGTGAGCCCACTCCCTTGGCTGAGAAGCAACCCCACACATGAATGGTCTCAGGATGCTTTACTGTTGGCATGACACAGGACTGATGGTAGCGCTCACCTTGTCTTCTCCGGACAAGCTTTTTTCCAGATGCCCCAAACAATCGGAAAGGGGATTCATCAGAGAGAATGACTTTACCCCAGTCCTCAGCAGTCCAATCCTTGTACCTTTTGCAGAATATCAGTCTGTCCCTGATGTTTTTCCTGGAGAGAAGTGTCTTCTTTGCTGCCCTTCTTGACACCAGGCCATCCTCCAAAAGTCTTCGCCTCACTGTGCGTGCATAGGCACTCACACCTGCCTGCTGCCATTCCTGAGCAAGCGCTGTACTGGTGGTGCCCCGATCCCGCAGCTGAATCAACTTTAGGAGATGGTCCTGGCGCTTGCTGGACTTTCTTGGGCGCCCTGAAGCCTTCTTCACAACAATTGAACCGCTCTCCTTGAAGTTCTTGATGATCCGATAAATGGTTGATTTAGGTCCAATCTTAATGGCAGCAATATCCTTGCCTGTGAAGACCTTTTTGTGCAAAGCAATGATGACGGCACGTGTTTCCTTGCAGGTAACCATGGTTGACAGAGGAAGAACAATGATTCCAAGCACCACCCTTCTTTTGAAGCTTCCAGTCTGTTATTCGAACTCAATCAGCATGACAGAGTGATCTCCAGCCTTGTCCTCGTCAACACTCACACCTGTGTCAACGAGAGAATCACTAACATGATGTCAGCTGGTCCTTTTGTGGCAGGGCAGCTGAAATGTTTTTGGGAGGATTCAGTTCATTTGCATGGCAAAGAGGGACTTTGCAATTAATTGCAATTCATCTGATCACTCTTCATAACATTCTGGAGTATATGCAAATTGCCATCATACAAACTGAGGCAGCAGACTTTGTGAAAATTAATATTTGTGTCATTCTCAAAACTTTTGGCCACGACTGTACTGGCCTATGACAAAAGTGTTGCACAATACAATGTAAGCTTCAACATTTAATTATTCAATTAGTATTCAGATAAATAGAATGTCATAATCGCTGCTCCCAATGGACACACATAATAAGTAACATGAAAAATACCCCACATTGATTTACATTACAGACAGCTTGAAGAACCAACCACCAACATTGCTGCCTCTTCGTGTATAATGTCAACATTCGCTTATGGACTCTTCTATGGTTTAACGCTGCTCCCACACAGAGTCAGTTCCAAGCTCCAACGCTCCAGGCTAATCTTAGCCGGCTAGAAGTCTTCCCACAGAATCCTCCCAGCCTTTAACCCAGCGTTAGCCACCACCTCTGACCCCATCACTTCCTGTGTTACCCTTTCAAGTCCCAGCAGCCTCTCTGTTACAGCAGCAGCAACACTGCAGCAGCTCTCCCCTCAAGGGAAGATTGTTGAGGACTTATGAAAAGGCCACAGATACCTGTTCTGCATTCCAAATGGAACCCCATTCCCCCACTACTATCACAGGAGGTTGGTGGCACCATAATTGGGGAGGACGGGTTCATGGTAATGGCTGGAGCGGAATCGGTGGAACGGTATCAAACACATGGTTTCTATGTGTTTGATGCCATTCTATGAGTTCCGTTCCAGTCATTATTATGAGACGTCCTCCCCTCACCAGCCTCCACTGACTACTATATATGGATTAGAGTACCATTTGGGACTCATCCCTTTAATACCGCTTCAGTGAGTGACTCTAGTCTTTGACTTGAGAGGTTATGTAATTTGACTTGAGAGGTTATGTAACTTGACTTGAGAGGTTATGTAATTTGACTTGAGAGGTTATGTAATTTGACTTGAGAGGTTATGTAACTTGACTTGAGAGGTTATGTAATTTGACTTGAGAGGTTATGTAACTTGACTTGAGAGGCTATGTAACTTGACTTGAGAGGTTATGGAACTTGACTTGAGAGGTTATGTAATTTGACTTGAGAGGTTATGTAACCTGACTTGAGAGGTTATGTAACTTCAGTCTGCACAAAGTTGCATATTGAGCATGTGATCATTGCCAAATGCTTTATTTGAAATTGGCCCGGTAAAGACTATTTCAGTCCACTGCTAAATTCCTAGTCCTTATCACATTGTCCTAAGCAGACTTTTCTTTGGCCTACATAATGTCTAAAACAGGTTAGAAACTATGCAAAATATCCTGTTGAGTCCAAAGAACTTCGGATACTACAGCTTTGAATGTGTACAACTTAAAGGGTTAGTTCAGCATTTTGGCAATGAAGCCCTTTAATATCCCCCTTTCGCCTTTATTTCCTTCCCCAGATGAACTTGTCGATACCATTTTTATGTCTCTGCATACAGTTTGAAGTTGCTAACCAGTGTTAGTGCAATAACTGGAAGTCTATGTAAGTTAGTATAACAGATTATTGTGAAATAAACAAAATGCTTATTGGATTTTTTTTTTTCATGTACAGTACACGATTTTGTATACCGTGTAGTTCAATCACAGATAAAAACAGTAGATTATTTAGGGGGGGGGGGGGGGGGGGGGGGTCGGGAGGATGGATAGATGGGTGTAGAAAGCAAAAGTCTAGCAACCCAAAGGTTGTGTGGTCGAATCTCAACACGGACAACTTCATAATTTTAACAACTTTGTAACTACTTACTACTTTTTAACTACTTTGCAACTACTTAGCATTTTAGCTAACCCTTCCCCTAACCCGTTAACTACTTAGTTAGCATGTTACCTAACCTTATCCCCTAGCTAATGTTAGCCACAACAAATTGGAATTAATTTAATATATACTGTGTTAAGAAAACTGTGTAATACCCACAAAAACGAGTGGTGAAAATTGTGTAAAACCCACAAAATACAGTGTGAAAATTGCATAAACCCCACAAATTGCGTTGTGAAAATTGCATAAACCCCACAAAATGCACTGTGAAAATCGTGTAATAGACAATAATTGTGTGCCTGTCACGAATTTCAAATAGGTAATTTTACAATAAGTACTGACAGTGTGTTGGAACAGAGAACGCTGTTAGCATTAGCTTGTGAAACTACCTCCAACTTCCTTCACACTGGACGCACATAAAAATGATATCCACAAGTTCATCTGATAAAGGGCTTAAATTTACCAAATCCCAAACTTTAATACTAGATCTAATGACTTTATCAGGGGTTTGATATCACAGGTCAAGCTTAAGAATGTGGAAAACTAACAAAACTTTAAATGAGAAGTACTGAAGGAAAAAGTAATAATTGACACAACAATTCAAGCGAACTGGAGAACATATTTATTGAACATATAAGAGTAGTTCAATGCTCTGAAGTAACAGAAAATATTAGCTTCGGATTCAAATGTAGCATAAAAACCAAAAATGTAAATCACAGTCCTACAGTACAGGACAGTCTGGATAGACCAAACAAAGCGGCCCAGTACCTCACTAAACCCTACTCACCAGTTTAAACTCCACCAACAATTATACTTTGACAGTATTTGCCACATACAGGGAAATGTTCTCTACTTCAGTTATCTTACGCCATAAACCTCAACAGTCCAGGTTTACCCTTTGATAAAGAACATTACTGAAGGACTCTGACTCAAGCCCATAAACCGATCCATTTTCAAAAATGTTATTAAAACATACAGTATTCTATTTAAACGTTTAAACTCCCAAGATAAAGGCATCAAAAACAATAATTTACTTTATTTTTCCTCCTAAATAGTTAATTTACTCTGAAACAAACAATTTTTTGTCACAGTCCTTTCATTTTACAGTGAAAATCCTTGTGATGCTTTAAAAACAGAAAAACATCCAGTATCAACAGGGGGGGGGGGGACCACATACAAAACCTCAACCCCCCAAAAAGTAGGAGAGCAGAAGTATTGGCGGTAATGAGAATGCTTAGGATATGATTAAGAATTCTTAAATGGGGCAAGACATACTGTTGTATGTGAGAAACTCTAATGGGGAGTTCTCTCTGTACACACAGTAGGTTGGTCCAATGGGGTGGGGAGGTTCAGTACCCAGAGTAGGTTGGTCCAATGGGGTGAGGAGGTTCAGTACCCACAGTAGGTTGGTCCAATGGGGTGGGGAGGTTCAGTACCCAGAGTAGGTTGGTCCAATGGGGTGGGGAGGTTCGAGTCCAAATGGTTATGCAAATACCCTCAGAAACATATCATTGTCCAAATCAACTGTTTAGCTAAAGGCTTGCGTTAGCTAGTACAGCACAAAATTAGCACAAAATTAAAGCGATGCACATATATCACCATGTTTGAATATAAACTTTAAGGCACAAATGCATGTCATTTCAATGTCTTAAGAGGGGAAATACTTTGTCCTTGAAGTTTTAAATCAATGTAGCTGCAATACCGTCACCATTGCAGACCCAGAAAACAACTGAAAACCAGTCAGCTGTTCGCAAAACAAATAAGCAAATACAGACAGATAAACAAAGACACGTTACTGGTAGTTAATAAAAAACACTCAGAAACAAAGACAAATTACTGGTAGTAATTCAACACTCAGAAACAAAGACAAATTACTGGTAGTAATTAAACACTCAGAAACAAAGACAAATTACTGGTAGTAATTTAAAAAAAGAAAAAAAGTATTGCTCTTAATTCAAGTTCAATTCAACATCTCTTTCACAACTTACTGAAAGTGGCACTGGCTCAACAATACAAAGACCAGTGTATCATGTACATTCTGATATGACTGTGTGCAGGGCCAGGCACGTAACCAGGGTTCAGGCTCCTATAGCCTACACAGAGATGATCTCAGAGGATCAGATGACCTCTCACAAATGGACAGAAAGCTCTGGTGGTAGAGGATGGGTGAGGAGAAGGAGCAAGGGGAGGAGCAAGAGGATGGAGGAGGAGGAGCAAGAGGATGGAGGAGGAGGAGCAAGAGAGGTTACAGGGCCTAGTCCTCTACTACAGTTTGGAGGAAGCTGAGGGGTCTACGGCGGCCTGGTTGTCGTCTTTCTGGTCCATCTCTGTGTGGTGCTCCTCCTCCTTGTTCCCGCCCCCCTCCTCCCCAGTCTGGAACAAGTCATGAGTCCACTTGTTTGGGCTTCTGCCCCCCTTGCGGTAGATGAAGCGACCCCTGCTGTGGGGAAAGACCCCTCGGCCACTGCTCTCCAGCCAGGTCTTCTCATCCTCACGGTCATCATGCTGTAAGGTGGATGGCCAGAGTGGTCAGTGAAAAGAACCACTGCACCAGCATCAGTAGAGGAACACGTTTTAACGTATTCATGTTCTATTAATGTCCCTAAGAGCTAAGATGATCAACTATCCCAATACTGAAACACAATTAAGACCATATTTCCATATTCAAATCAAGATCATCACTGGTCACATGTAGTGTACTATAAAAAGGGAAAAGGGTGCCATTTAAGACAAAGCAATAATATGTGCTAAAACAGGGAAGTGGTGAAACTCACAAAGTAGTATTTCCTGCTCTTGGGGGTGTACTCTGGGTCCCAGTCCTCATCTGGAGGGCGCTCTGGGGGGGCAGTGTTCATATTAGGAGGGGGGTTGCCATTGCTGCTTGTGTTACCTTGGTAATTGCCCCTATTCCAGCCCCTTCCTCCTCTGAGTCTGGGAAGCTGAAACCACAACAACAAACTTGGTCAGATAACAGGCAACTTCACTCTACAGCCCAAGATACTGATCTTGGGTGAGTTTTGTTGTGGGAGAGCGAGTGGGAGAGCGAAAAAGACAGCTATAGGGGGAAAGAGTAGGGGAGAGAAAATGAGGAGAGAGATGGAGAAAGAGTAGGGGAGAGAAAGTGAGGGGAGAGAGGGAGAAAGAGTAGGGGAGAGAGGGAGGGAAAGAGAGCGATAACACTAGGGGCTCTCAGTTGGCTGTGGAGAAAAGAGGAATCAGGCCTATAGTGGGAGTGTTGTGTTTTTGCATGTCACTGATGTATATTACAAGACAATCAATCACATCATTCCAATTGTACAGTCCAGTCTATACAGTTAGGCTAGGTGTACAGTAGACTACAACACCCAGAGCAGAACTTACAAAACCTCCACCACTTCCACGTCCTCGGCCCCTATCCATGGGGCCCTCAAAATCCCGAGGGGGACCCCTATCCATGGGGCCCTCATAATCCCGGGGCGGACCCCTATCCATGGGGCCCTCATAGCCCCGGGGCGGACCCCTATCCATGGGGCCCTCATAGTCGCGTGACCCGAAGCGAGGCTTACTGTAGCCCTGGTCCATATGCTCCATCTCCTCCCCCATCATGTGGTCTTTACCTCTAAACCCTCCTCTGAAGGGAGAGGGAGAGGAGGAGGAAGAGGAGGAGGACGGAGAGCGATCACGATTCTTCTTGTTTTTTCTGAGTGTGAGAGGTAAAAGAGCAAATCTCAATTAGTCTCCATTTTGACTGCCTCTAAAGTTGGGAGTGCAAAACAGGAAATCATGAAGAGGAAAATGTGTCACATGTAGCTTGTATCACTACATTTTAATCAAAAGATACAATTTAAGGATGAAACATTGTCTTCAGGCAGATGGCTTCATTCTAACACTACCGGCTCATTGGGCTTTCTGACGTAAGACAACGGGAAGAGACTATAGGGAGGCGATTTTACATTAAGATATACTAAGCCTACTTTGATTTCTTGTGGCGTTTGGAAGATTTCTCTGAGGACCTCTCTTGGCTAGGTCCTTGGGAGCCCTTGCCCCTGTCCCGTTGCCCAGGCTCCTTCCCAGAAAACCTTTTACGGCGCTCTATATCCAGACGCAGGTCCATTGGGTCAGTTTTTGCTGTTCTACCCCGATCCTGTGTAGATATAGAAGTGTTGTCTATGTTAGTGATCGCTTTCGCTTCGGACAACACAACTTCTAATTTACAATCCTACCACTTAACTTCATCAATGGACAAAATATAATGAAGTAATGATGTCTTTTCACATACAAAAGTTAATACAGAACTTGTTAAACAGTTCCAGTATTGGACCCATCTGATGGTGATGACACAAAATGCAGCCCTCCTGAGATATAAGGCCAACTTGATGTTAACAGCTTTTCTTTGAAATAACTTGAATGTTTTATATCAAAGTATTTTGTATGTACTCAAGTAAACAAATCAAATATAATGTGTGTTAATGTAGACTAAGTTAATCTTCTAAGGCTTCTATTAAACTGAGTAACTTGGCCAAGTAACAGACACACATTTACAGACAGACATCTACACACCTCATAGTAAAACAGCAGCTCTTAAGATAGATTTTCAAAAAACAAAATCATTTGCATTTAGCTTGTTTCGAGAAAAATACTTACAACGGCATTGCTTAGGGTCCCTTGAGAGGCTTGGACACAGCATCTTAAGTCACTTCCTGTTAGCCTTTGCTTGGGTGGGTACGTATGTACGTACATAACAGCTCAATAACCATATGATCTCTTAGGCTCGCGGGCTCGCTTGGCATTACAATACACAATTGGGCTCTTTTGATTTAGACATAAGCATCTCCTTTAAAAGAAAAGCACAAGCTGAACACTGCTGCTTTGTTTGGACCGTCTCAATTCCCTGTTTTACTTCAAATGCCAAAAGAGGCCGTTCACCTTGTAGCTGCAATCCTCCAGCTCCTCAAGCAGGTGAGAGTGTCTGGTAAAAGCACTGGGGGAGACATCGATTCTCCTGGAGGGGGACACAAAACAAAAAAAACAGTTGGATACAGCTACACTAATGTGTGTACTGATCACACAATGGTCTCAAAGAATGTTCCAATATTTCTCATAAAAATATTTGGAGTAACTTCGACACACAACTTTATAATCCATAGCCACATGGTATGTTTGATTTGTGTTACATAAATCTCATAATGTCAGTCAAAAGGCAGACCTACAGGTAAATGCCAAAATAAAGGAAACACCAACATAAAGTGTCTTAATAGGGCGTTGGCCACTACAAGACAGAACAGCTTCAATGCACCTTGGCATAGATTCTAAAGTGTCTGGAACTCTATTGGAGGGATGACACACCATTCTTACACGAGAAATTTCATCATTTGGTGTTTTGTTGATGGTGTTGGAAAACGATGGTCTCAGGCGCCGCTCCAGAATGTCCCCTAAGTGTTTAATTGGGTTGAAATCTGGTAACTGAGACGACCATGTCATATTGTTCAAATCGTTTTCAAAACATTCAGGTGACCACTCGTGCCCTGCGGATGGGTGCATTGTCACCCTATGAAGGCATAGCCATTTTTATACATGACCCTAAGCATGATGGGATGTTAATTGGTTAATTAACTCAGGAACCAGAGCTGTGTGGAAGCACCTGCTTTCAATATACTTTGTATCCCTCATTTACTCAAGGGTTTCCTTTATTTTGGCAGTTATCTGTATTTTCTACAATGTTGGTTGAGAATGACTTACCTGTGGATTTCTGGACTCTTCCTTTGTTTCATCAATTCCATCTCAGCTGCTTTTCTTTGGTACATGGCAAATCGCTCACTTAAAGTCATGCCTGAAGAGGGGAAGTGTTGTGCTGGAGGACAGATACAACGTTTATATTTGGACACCACTAACGCAGACAATATTTACATACAGTGCCTTTAGAAAGTATTCATACTCCTTGACTTATTCAACATGTCGTTGTGTTGCAGCCTGAATTCTAAATTGATCTAGACACAACACCCCATAATGATAAAGTGAAAATATGTTGACATTTTTGCAAATTGATTGAAAATCAAATACATGCATCTAATTTACATACGTATTCACACCACCTTTGCGATGACACTCAGGTGCATGCATTTTTTTGTTGTTGATCATCCTTGAGACGTCGCTTGATTGAAGTCCACCTGTGGCCATCTTAATTGTTTGGACGTGATTTAGAAAGAAACATCTGTCTATATGTATATATCTATCTAGTCCCACAGTTGACAGTGCATGTCGGAGCCGAAACTATACCATGAAGTCCAAGGAACTGTCCATAGACTATAAAACAATGTAGACTATAAAACAATGTCTAGAGTGAATGTTTCCAAGAGCACAGTGGTCTCCATCATTGGGGAAACTGAAACAATATGGAACTAGCCAGACTCTGCCTTGAGCTGGCCGTCCGACCTAATTGAGCAACTGGGAAAGAAGGACCTTGGTCAGCGAGGTGAGATGGGAGAAGCTGCCAGAAAGACAACAGTCTTTCCAGCACTTCAACAATCTGGGATTTATGGGAGAGTAGCCAGACGGAAGCCACTCCTGAGAAAAAAGGCACGTGACAGCACACTTGGCAGTTTGCAAAAAGGCACATGAAAGACTCAAGAGCATAAGGCAAAAGATTCTGTGGTCTGATGAGACAATTTTACTCTTTGGCCTGAAAGCAAAGCACTATGCCTGGAGAAAACCAGGCACAGCTCATCACCCATCTAACACCATTCCTAACATGAAGCACGGTGGTGGCAGCATCCTGCTATGGAGATGCTTTTCAGAGGGCTAGGGACTGGGAGACTGCTAAGGATAGAGGGAACAATGAATGGAGCCAAATACAGACAAATCCTTGATGAGAACCTGCTTCAGAGTGCAAACGACATTAGATTGGGGAGCAAAGATGTACGTTCCATCAACACATGGACCTCAAGCATACAGCCAAATCAACGCTGGACTGGCTTCAGAACAAGAATGTGAAAGTCCGAGTGGCCCGGCCAAAGCCCAGACCAGAATGTGAAAGTCCGAGTGGCCCGGCCAAAGCCCAGACTTGAATCCCATTGGAAATACTTAATGATTGTTGTTCACCGCCTCGCCCCAGCTACCTTAACAGAGCATGAGAAAATCTGCAAGGAAGAAAATCCCCAAATATAGATGAACAACGCTGATACAGACATACTCAAAGCTGTAATCGCAGCTAAAAGGTGCTTCTACAAAGTATTGACTCAAGGGTGTGAATACTTATGTAAATTAGACATTTCTGTATTTAATTTTCAATAAATTTGCTAACATTTCTAAAAACATGTCTTCACTTTGTCATTATGGGGTTATAGTGTATAGATGAGTGAGATTAAAAAATATATTTAATCAATTTTGAATTCAGGCTGTAACAACATGTGGAATAAATCAAGGGGTTTGAATACCAATCTGAAGGCAGACAACCTTTCTTACTCCGTGGACGTCTCCAACTCAGACAATTGTTTAAATTCAAAGGACTTAAAGAATGTCGCACACTAAGGCACTGTGTGCCGAAACATTGGTCAGGTGTATCCATTAATCTGTTGGGAGCACAGCGTTTACCCTCCGTTAGTCAGCACCTCTACAAACATTGAGGTGCGTCAGCTCATCCTTTTTTACTTGAAATGTTCTCACAATGCAGGAATTACGCCAAATCCTACAAAAGGACTAGTGAGTCAACAGTCCATGGAACTAATGAACATTCCAAATCCAAGCCCCGCAGTGGTCCTTGTTGTGTCTGTACCTTCAGATACTGACGCCACGGTAACCAATAAATAATCTGTGTCAGTCCCAAATGGAACACTATGCCCTATTATAGTGCAATATAAAAGGGAATAATGTGCCATTTGGTATGCAGACCCTGTTTAATAATCAACCCATAGATCTGCTCTCACTGACTTCATTCAGCCAGTGGTTACTGTTTAAGTGTTGTTGTGGGTAGGGCTGTGGCGGTCATAACATTTTGTCAGCCGGTGACTGTCAAGTAAATAACTGCTGGTCTCACGGTAATTGACCGTTAATTAAAATACAGTACCAGTCAAAAGTTGAGACACCTACTCATTCCAGGGTTTTTCTTTATTTGTACTATTTTTGACCACTATGCATAGCAAATGGAGCAAATGGAGGGTGCTTTTCCATGGTTCATTTTCAAGCCAGCCAGGTAGGCTATACTCCTGTTGTAAATATAAGCAATGTGCTTAATATTAGGAAAGTTGAGATATAAATATAGTAGGCGTAGTCTATAGAAAGCTGATGGAATACTCTTCTTTTTAATAGAGGCCATCACTGTTTTCTTAAGCAATTGCATAGCCTATAGAAATGTTGCACAACATGAGCTCATGCTGTCATGAAGTGTTTGATTACATTTGCATTGATGTCAGAGGGATTAGAGGGACAATAGAGTGCCGAGTACCAGACAGTTAGCAAATTTGGTAGGCTACTATTGACCATCAGCAGTATCAGACTGTATCTGACTGCCGTCATGACTCGTGACAGGTAATATGGTCCCCGTAAGCAGCCCTTACCTTTGATGTAATGCACAATGGTGACAATATGCTGCGCAAACAGCTCGGAGGGGCTGCGTTGGAGTTGAGCAGCCTGTATGTGTTGGAAAATGGAGCGGAACTGTCCGGAATCTTTCTTACTGGGATGCACCAGATCCCTGGACATACCACGCTCCTTAGTCAGACTTCCAGAGGAGCTGAGAAGAGGAAGACAAGCTGAAACAAAACTGTTGTGTTCAAGACCGTGACAAGAGTTCCCCTCAATCATATCCAAAACTATAATGCAGAGTTGAGAACTAGGCCAGTTTCGGAAACTATTAACCATCCAAACAGTCTGTTGATGGACACCATTGGTGATGCTGCTTACCTGGGCATTTCATCAAATGTGTTGATACTGTGCTCCAAGCCCTCCCTCTTCCCAGAGGGCCGGGCTAGGTGTGACTCCAACCTATTGATGGGGAACAGGGCCAAGGGCCTGTCCTCCCCGCTGCCTGAACCCCTAGGGGGCACTGCTGCGCTGACGGGAGATGGACTCCTCCTGCTGCTCTTCTCCTTCTCTTTCTCTTTCTTCTTCTCCTTCCTCTTGGACTTCTCTTCTTTCTTGGAGGCCTGCTTGCGGCTGCGGTAGAGCTCCTCCTCCATGTGCTCCAGGTCTTCATCCACGTCTTCGGCCGTATCTCTCCGTCTCTCCTCGTCCTTCCCCGGGGGGTAGTAATGGGGCTCGTCTTCCCACTTCCCAAACACATCCCGTGTCGTCAGGGTGGCTCCTTTGGGCTTGACCACCTCCTCCTCCTCCTCTCTTTCAGCAGCCTGAGACTTGAGGAAGGCCTCTTCGGCTCTTTCCAAGAAGGGCAGGGACTTATCGGCCTTTGAGCTGAAGGAGGCTGCTGTTATGTTGAAGAGGCCTCCTCCAATCTTGCTGTTCCCTTTCTCTCTGCTGTCTCCGTCTTGGCCATTCTCCCACTCCGCCGCCTGCTGCTGCTTTTTGTTCTTGTTTTCTGCCAAGAACCTGGGAAATCAGAGAAGCATATGGACCTTTACATTGTGTTATACAAAAGGAGAAAGTTGATTCAAATCTATTATCGTTACAGAATCCTGATTTTCTAACAGGGCGCTGATATTAAAATGAAAGACATTTCATCACGTGGTAGAATGTTGGATGATCTAATGAAACAGAAGAAACAAGACTACACAACCATAGAAGACTGACAATACCAGAGAATGACATTGAACACTTAGAATAGAATGACCATGACTCATATTGTAATAATGATACTTACTTAAACATCACCTCTTAAATTAGAGGGATATCATGCTGCTGGAAGGGGTGCTGGAGGGCCAGTAGGAGGCACTCTTTCCTCTGGTCCCCCCCAAAAATATTCCAATGCCCCAGGGCAGTGATTGGGGACATTGCCCAGTGTAGGGTGCAGGTAAACGGGTGTCCTGACTCTCTGTGGTCACTAAAGATCCCATGGCACTTATTGTAGAGGTGTTATCCCCGGTGTCCTGGCTAAATTCCCAATCTGACCCTCATACCATCACCATCCAATTGGCTCATTCAACCCCCCTTCTCTCCCCTGTAACTATTCCCCAGGTCGTTGCTGTAAATTAGAATGTGTTCTCTGTCAACTTACCTGGTAAAATAACGGTAAAATAAATAAAAAAATGCAGAGGACAACAGCAGTGACTTTTTCAATTGTGTTATATGCATTTAAATTGAGAAGAGAGGCAATGGCATCCATTCTTTTAAATCTATTGTAGCTGTGCAGACTGAACAAGCTTAAAATAAATCATTACAATCACATACTGGGAAGAAAAATAAAAAACACGATGAAAGAAACAGAATGTAAAAGGGGAACGTACTTTTTGAAAGCAGAGGAAATAGCAGTCTTATCGTCTGCTCTGGTGGGATCCTCCTTGCCAAAGAAACCAAACCCACTGGTGGAGGCAGTCGGCCCGGCCTTGGTGGCGCCTGGTGGGCTCTTGGTAGAGGGAACACTGCCAGTGCTGCCCATGGTTCTCCACAATGACCCTTTGGGATCTGACTTCCCCTGTTTGGCACCAACAGCCGGACTGCTACGTTTGGGGCTGGTGTTATAGTCACTCAGACCCTGCCATTTCCCAGCAGAGGCCTTATCATGGCTGCTGCCTTCTCCCCCTGCCTGCTCCCCAGCCTCTCCCCTCTCCTCCTTGACCTCTGCTGGCGTAGTCTTGTCCTTTACATCTTTAGAGCCAGGCTTCCCTGAGCCGGGGCTGCTGCGGCGATTCCGCGGGGAAGAGGAGCGGGAAGAGGAGCTGTGGCGCCGCCGGGACCGTCGGGAACCCCTGGAGGACGAACGGTCGGAGAATCGAGACCTGGAGTGGCTGCGGCTGCCGGAGCGTTTCCGGGGCGTGCGGGACCGAGATCTCCCTCTTCTGGGGCTGTGAGGACCGTGTTGGTCCTGGTCGTGGGGCGGCCCGTCCCGGTAGCCCCCCCCCTGCCAGTTGTTGGCTCTGTAGCCGTAGCTGTTACCTCCTCTCTGGTAACCATGGCGAGGGTAGAAGCCCCGGGTTCTACCGCGGAAGTAAAAGGGTCTGCGGAAGCCACGGTTGTAGCCCCTCTGGTAACCCCGATTGTTCTGGTAGTCTCTGGTGGGATAGTTCCTGCCATGGGACGGAGAGTGAGATCTGGAGCGGGAACGTGACCTAGAACTAGGAGAGAAGTCTGTTAAAGATACTGTGTAGCCAAGTCAATGTTGGTACACTTTTCAGAAGTTCTCCTAAACATTATGAAAACAGTAAACATATGTACATCTTGAGACAATCCTGTCTGGTTAAGTTGGACTGAGTAGGAGTATACAGTCAGAGAGTAAAATAATAAATGTTTGTGTTTCGCCAGCCTGCACCTCGCCAACTCAAGTGCGCCTTCTTCATTCTCCAGACAATTCACTCAGAGAGAACCCCCAATTTCACTCAGAGAGAACAGACCGTCAGGCTAAATAACCTACACCGTCGGTTTGTTAATTGGCAGTGGTCCCAGTGGATGGGACTGAGGGACTGCGTTAGAGTATTCTGTCCACTTGGAGGAGCTACTAAACCACACAGTAGCGCCTATTAAAACACAACCAGGGACCAACGCAGCCAGGATCCTCCTCCAACCCTTTTCCTCTGAAGACACTCAACATTCAAACAACTTCACTTCAAGGTGCCCTTTGAGTAACATGATGAGAGAAAATACAGAGAAGGAGAAATCCCCAATCAGTCATCATATGGAATACAACATGTTCATACTGCTTATCCTGTGTCAATCTCAACCAACAAAACGAAGACGTAGTCAATGTATTTGTTTAAATGCTGGAGATTTTAGACATGAAGACTATTACCTTCTCCACACAAAGGATTCTAACATCTGTCCTTAAATCCATGGAAATAATGTGAAGCAGAAAAATAAAACACTGACAGTGAAGGTAGCGTCCCCACAGTACGTCGGCACACGACTCCTACAAAATCCAGGAAAATGCAAAGTAGCAGGCACATTTTAGAAGGACGAATGTGAATTGGGGACTTAAAATAAAACCCAAACGACAACCCAGACAGCAAGCGAACAGGATATTGGTTTCTACCCATGTACCGCAGCGGGAAAAACTTCCAAATCCATCATATAAAATCCCCCAGAACTTACCTCTTGAGCTTTTTCATTGAAAGAGTCTAGAGCTGGTGTTCTGAGCAGTGAGTTACATAGTGTACTGACAGCAGTGAGGGACTCCCTTTATCTGGCGAGTGTGTGTGTGTGTGGAGGGACTGGAGCAGTGGAAAGAGGCGGTACACGTTGAGACAAAATGGGAAAGCATTTTTACTCTAATCCCTGTAGGAGGAGGGAGTGGGAAGAGGGTGTTTGACCTGGCTAGACAACACTTCCTCTCCTTCTGACACGTCTCTCTCTTTGTGAAAGCACTTCCAGCCATTACTTTCCTTTTGGACAAGTCATTGATTATGTATGGCACTTGTCTTATGCATTGCTGACCATTTCACCCGAAAGAGAGGTCCCGAGCGCCCTGTTATCAAGCCTCTGTATGGCAAAAACACAAAATCTCCTGTCTGAGGGGGATCAAACTTTAACAATAGCCTACTTAATATCAATATACAAAAAATAAAAAACAATGCTCACTCATATAACTAAGTTGAGATGTAACCAACACTGGGCCCAAGTGCTGAATGCTGTTTGACAACCCAGGGCAAAGAACTGACCCAAATGATGACTCACTCACCTTAAAATGGTTTAAGTATTCCTCTGGAACAAAAGGATGATTCAATAATGAATAGAACTGATGGGCATATGTTATGTAGGTGCATTAGTTAACTCTGTCTCAGTTCAAACAGAAGACGGAGGGGAAATAGATTGTATAATACAAAATGTGTCTTCTGGTTAAGAGGCGGTCGTTTTAATCCCATCATAAATATGAAGTTACATTTTTATCCTAGCAAAGAAAAAGGACAAATGAACATTTTACCCAAAAGGGTACCAATAGTCTATCTTAAAAAGGTGCAACACAGGATTTAATTTATTTTTGCATTGCAATTTCATAAAATGTCCTTTAAATTATATATATATATAGCGCTAACAGTGGAATTCTAGTGTTTCACAGTATTACTTAGGGCTGGGCGATTTATGTCCGTTGTTCTCATGTTATCTTTTTGGTCTCGTGACCTTCTGTGCTGTGTGGACCTTCCCAATTACACCAGACACCTGAATAGAATGACGAAGCATCCACTGAACCAGGACCAGCTCCTACCGCCAGCCGCCGATACAGAGGCCAGAAATCCTTCATTCCCACCAGGATAAGTCAATTGCATTAATACCTGCTTAACCCCCCCCCCAAAAATATTGCATTCTGAATTACAGACTGTATCCATATGTGTTGTCTGCTGTAGTTAATGCTTGTGATTGATGTATTTATACACCTATTGGTGATGTAGAGCTTATGTTTTTTGAGATGCAAGACAAACTTCCCGAAAACAGACACACAAAGAATTATATTAGAAGCTCATGTCTCCACAGGCGACAACCTTAGGTCCAAAATAAACCCACAGAAATGCATTGGGTTTATTTTTGTGAGGGTGAAACATGTCACGTCGCCTCTTCCTCTTTGCTCACGCTCACACTAGCACGTGAACTTGTGCTTGAGAGATTGTTTAATGAGACCCCTGTTCATTTTCTATAATGCCGGCTACAAGAAGTTAGCCATTATTAGTGAATGTGCATTATGCATGGTTCTGGTTAAATTTGTAACAAAACGACTGGCAGCTTCATTAAATATTACCCGCAAAACACCAGTCTCAACGTCAACAGTGAAGAGGCGACTCCGGGATGCTGGCCTTCTAGGCTGGCCTTCTACCCTCTGTCCAGTGTCTGTGTTCTTTTGCCCATCTTAATCTTTTCTTTTTATTGGCCAGTCTGAGATATGGCTTTTTCTTTGCAACTCTGCCTAGAAGGCCAGCATCTTCACTGTTGACATTGAGACTGGTGTTTTGCGGGTACTATTTAATGAAGCTGCCAGTTGAGGATGTGTGAGGCATCTGTTTCTCAAACTAGACACTAATGTACTTGTCCTCTTGCTCAGTTGTGCACCGGGGCCTCCCACTCTTTCTATTCTGGTTAGAGCCAGTTTGCGTTGTTCTGTGAAGGGAGTAGTACACAGCGTTGTACGACATCTTCAGTTTCTTGGCAATTTCTCGTACGGAATAGCCTTAATTTCTCAGAACAAGAATAGACTGACGAGTTTCAGAAGAAATGTCTTTGTTTCTGGCCATTTTGAGCCTGTAATCAAACCCACAAATGCTGATGCTCAACTAGTCTAAAGAAGGCCAGTTTTATTGCTTCTTTAAATCATATCAACAGTTTTCAGCTAAGGTAACATAATTGCAAAAGGGTTGTCTAATGATTAATTAGCCCTTTAAAATTATAAACTTGGATTAGCCAACACAAGGTCCCATTGGAACAGAGGAGTGATGGTTGCTGATAATGGGCCTCTGCACACCTATGCAGATATTACATTAAAAATCAGCCGTTTTCAGCTACAATAGTCATTTACAACATTAACAATGTCTACACTGTATTTCTGATCAATTTAATGTTATTTTAAAATGGACAGAAAAAGTGCTCTTCTTTATAAAAAAAAATATATATATATAAAAAAAAAAGAAGATATTTATAAGTGACCCCAAACTTTTGAACGGTAGTGTATATATATATTAGTGAATCGTCCATAAGTTTGACATGATCTTTTGGCCATATTGCCCAGCCCTAGTAGTACTTACCTGCCAGTGTTGGGATTGGCTATGATATTGGCCTTTTGATTTTCTCCAGCCTTCTGTTATCAAACTGGGAAAGCTGTTCTGACTTTGTAGCTGTGTTATCTAGTGGAAATCGCTCCGTGAGAAAACAAGCACTGAATAGTGCAGGAAATTGTACCATCTAAATCCAATGTGAAATAGTTTTTCAATAACAAAATCGCTGTGAAATATATTTTCAGTAAATAACACAAAATATTGTTTTACAGCGGTTTAAAGCTGGTGGACCAAAACCAAAGTTGCTTTCGGTTTTGGTCCACCAGCTACAAACAGTTGTAAAAACAATATTTTTTGTTATTTACTGAAAATATATTTCACAGCGATTTAGATGGTTCTTTTTTTCTCACAAAGTCAATTCGAGTGAACAATGTAGACTTTCAGCAACCAGGAAATGTGCCATTTCCACTAGATAACATACCCAAAGGCAGTACAGCTTTCCCCATTTGACAACAGATGTCGATCCAGCAGGAAAAATCGAATATCACAGCCAATCACAACACTGGCGAGTAATTAATAAATGTGAAACTATCATTCCACTATTAGCACCAGATATATTATGGACATTCTGAAATTACAATGCAAAAATGTGTAGCACATTCTCATGGTAGGCAAATATATGTCCTATTAATCAACGGAAAACAGGGCTTGATGACAAGTCTCCATACAGTAGAGGAAGGAAGTGATTATAAACTTCACCTGTAGCGGTGCTTCCTGGATCTGGAGCGGGAGCGGCTTCTGGAACGAGACCGTGTGCAAGACCTGGACCTGGACTTGGATCTGGAGCGGGTCCTTGCGGGGCAATCTGGCGCTTTAGACATCTCCACTGGCAGGCCTGTCTAGAGGTCTACCTGTCCAACAACAAGAGGGATGAGTGATGTTGGTACGCACTGGTAATACACTTGGGTGTTTTATACAGTAACAGTTCCCAACCTGCTTGTTGACCAAACAGAGACCATATAAGCAAAGATAGTTATTTAAAAAACAAAGCCAAGATAGACCACAGCCTGTCATTTCCAATGGGAGCAAATGATTTACAGCGGGCAAAACAAGCAAGGAGGTGGGCAGAGCCAAGCACGAGCTAGTGAGATCCTATTGGCGTGTTCTAGCATTAATTTGCACATTTCCATTAGGGAACGCCTACTCTGAAGAACACGTGTGCAATAACTCAATTTGCCCTTGCACTCCTAAACAACACTTTTTGAAACTTTGGCAAAGGGTAATGTCTACAAAACGCAGTCCACTGTTACAGATCCTAGTGACATTGGTGGTGTGGAGGGGCAATGTCAATAGACTAGATGTTCAGGAGTCTTATGGCTTGGGGGTAGAAGCTGTTTAGAAGCCTCTTGGACCTAGACTTGGCACTCCGGTACCACTTGCTGTGTGGTAGCAGAGAGAACAGTCTATGACTGGGGTGGCTGGAGTCTGACAATTTTCAGGGCCTTCCTCTGACAACGCCTGGTATAGAGATCCTGGGTGGCAGGAAGCTTGGCCCCGGCGATGTACTGGGCCGTTCGCACAACCCTCTGTAGTGCCTTGCGGTTGGAGGCCGAACAGCTGCCATACCAGGCAGTGATGGAACGAGTCAGGATGCTCTCGATGGTGCAGCTGTAGAACCTTTTGAGGATCTGAGGACACATGCCAAATCTTTTCAGTCTCCTGAGGGGGAATAGGTTGTGTCATGGCCGCTTCAGGACTGTCATGGTGTGCTTGGACCATGTTAGTTTGTTGGTGATGTGGACACCAAGGAACTTGAAGCTCTCAACCTGCTCCACTGCAGCCCCGTCGATGAGAATGGCGGCGTGCTCACTCCTCTTTCTCCTGTAGTCCACAATCATCTCCTTTGTCTTGAGCCCATTAGCGGCTACCCAGGCTACTCTTAGGTAGAACCAAGAAGTAGAACCAGACACCATATAAGGTCCTGACATGCTGACCACACCGCTCGCGTCACGTGCGCGTTGCTAAATAAATGTACACATACTTGTTATTCAATCATTGCGCGTGCCAACGAGAGTCTGCGTTGCCAAGCGCTAAAATAGAAGTCAGTTCGATTTGTGACGCTGAACGCGGTGCAAGTCCTGCCTCTCCCCTCTCCTCATTGGTTTATAGAAGCAGATAACCAATGAGAGGTTGGCACGTGGGTATACCCACGTGGGTGATTGAAAGATGAACTGAGGTCGGTCGTTGTAATACTAAGTAAGTTAGATGCCAATCGCCATATAAAGTCCAAAGAAAAAGCCTGTAAGGAGGAGAGATGACTAGAAACGAGTCGGTTGAGCGTTTTATATGTAGATTAATTTTCAGAGTAGAGAACCTTGTACATTTCAGGTAAAATAACAACTCAATGTTTATATCCCAGGACAAATTAGCTAGCAACTGCAAGTTAGCTAGCTAAATTGCCATAAATGTTTAATGCTTTTCGACCTGTCACCAAATTAATATAATTGATTCAGAGTTTGTTTTGATATTTCAACCTGCGTGTCGTGATTGCGTTTTGGGTGGGGGGACAATATCAAATTGCACACGTCCGGTTTGGGTATGATGTGAGGTAGAACAAGGAAGTGGACATCCTTGAAATAAAGACAAATCTAAATATACAACTAGATGTACCTGTCCAACAACAGGAGGGATGGGGTGATTTAAGTATAAACGTTTGTTTTATATAGTGCTCAAACTTCATGCATGTTGACAAAAGTAGACGAGCATAGAACGAGGAAGACGAGCCTAGAACGAGGAAGACGAGCCTAGAACGAGGAAGTTATTAGCTTCAAATTAGCCTAAACACAAATCAATAAAAACTAGCTGGTGAGAAAAAAATAAGTTTTATTTATTTAGCAAATAAACAAACACAATTTCACACACTGTCCAATAAAAATAAAAAAACTCACTACAAAATGTCCAACACAATGAAGAAAATCATCTCTACACAGTCACAATCGTGGCCCCCACAGATTTCTTGGAGCCTATCAGCAACCCGAGTCCTGGTCTAAAGTAGTGCACTATATAGAGAAATGGGTTCCATTTGGGACACAAGCTATTTCTAGAACTGTTGAGACCTCAGGTCTGGAACAGTGACTTGACAACTTGTCCCCTGTCAACAAGACCCACTGCCCCACAGCCCTCGCCTGCTTGACCCCTGGCGGTATCCCCAAAAGCCCCCCCCCCGACCTTCACAGTGCTTGTGGGGAAAAAGTAAAAAAATGGCTAAAAATAGAAGCTACACAATGTCAGAATCTATAACAAGACAGTTTTTAGCAACGGCTTGTCTTTATTTTGCAGCCATACCCATAATGCATAGTAGCGTGGGCGGGGAGTGAAGAGAGACTATAGAACCATTCCGGACAAGATACACAGCCTGTGGAAACTCCATGGGGGGGGGGGGTAATGTCTGGCTCTGCTTCAGAGACACAAACTACAGTGCATTGGGAAAGTATTCAGACCCCTTAACCTTTTCCACATTGTTACGTTATATCCTTATTCTAAAATGGATTAAATAAATTTTCCCCCTTCTCATCGTTCTACACACAATACCCCATAATGACAAGTCAAAAAGAGGTTTAGAAATGTATATATATAAAAAATGAAATATCACATTTACATAAGTATCAGACCCTTTACTCAGTACTTTGTTGAAGCACCTTTGGCAGCGATTACAGCCTAGAGTCATCTTGGGTATGATGCTACAAGCTTGGCACACCTGTATTTTGGGAGTTTCTTCCATTCTCTGCAAGATCATATTAAAAGTGTATTTCTTAAACTTTAAAGCAACTCATCTAAAACTCCGGACCACTTAAAACAAACGTTGAGTGAAAAAATACAATCAATTTTTCCAATAACACTAGTATTGCTAGCACTGGTTTCCAAAGACTTGGCAATGGATACATTTTGACAGTAGAGAGACCACTATGCCCAAATGGGTCCAAGAGAGAGCGTCAGGGGTCAAGGCTCAAGTGCTCTGCGTTTTCTATTTTATTGCTAAGGAAACAAGATTCTTTCAAATATTTGAGAGGGGTTAACTGTAAGGTAGCCTACATGTAGTGTCTTCAGAAAGTATTCACACACCTTTACTTTCCACATTTAGTTGTGTTACAGCCTGATTATTATATTGAGATTCTGTGTCACTGATCTACACACAATATCCCATAATTGCAAATAGGAATTTCATTTGTAGAAAATTATAGAAAGGTATAAAAAAAATGTAAAGCTGAAATTTCTTGAGTCTAAGTATTCAACCCCTTTGTTATGGCAACGCCTAAATAATTTCTGGAGTAAAAATGTGCTTAACAAATCGCATTATAAAGGTTGTATAGACAATAATAGCAGTTAACATGATTTTTTAATAACTACCCCATCTCTGTACCCCACACATACAGATAATTGTAAGGTCCCTTAATCGAGTAGCGTATTTCAAGCACAGACTCAACCACAAAGACCAGGGAGGTTTTCCAGTGCCTCGCAAAGAAAGGCACCTATTGGTAGATGTGTAAATAAATAAAATAAAAAGCTGGATGCTGAATATCCCTTTGAGCATGGTAAAGTTATTAGGCTTTGGAAGGTGTATCAATACACCCAGTTACTACAAAGATACAGGAGTCCTTTCTAACTCAGTTGCCGGAGAGGAAGGAAACTGGATTTTAAAACAGTTTAATGGTTCTGATATGAGAAAACTGAGGATGGATAAACAACATTGCAATTACTCCACAATACTAAGCTAAATGACCGAGTGAAAAGAAAGAAGTCTGTACAGAATAAAAATATTCCAAAACACGCATCCTGTTTGCAACAAGGCACTTAAATCTACAATATTTAACTTTTTGGGTGACCCAACCAAATTCACATAGAAATTTGAGTTGTACACCTATCACTCTCATTGAAAGCAAGTCTAAGAAGCGGTAGATCTGTTCTATATACACTATTTCTATGCTTCCCGTGCTTAAGTTTTGTTATTGCGTCTTTTACTTTCTGTTTTGTACACCAGCTTCAAACTGCAAAAAAAAAAAAAAAAAAAGTTATGGAGAAAAAAGATTCACAGTTCAGATGTTACAATGATAAGCTACACAATGATTGCTGGTTTTGTCACAAACTTTACTGTTAGAAATGTAGCAACTAGGAAATGGCGGAGTGATTTCTGCATATTGCACCTTTAAGTAATACAGCAAACAATGTGGCATAGACATACAAAGAGTTATGTTTGGGTCAAATCCAACACAAGCATGTTGGTGGCCAGTGGTGGAAAAAGTACTACATTTTCATACTTGAGTAAAAGTAAAGATACCTTAATGCTATTTCGACTTTGGAAAAATGAGTTCCCAAATTAAACTGCCTCGTACTCAATTCTTGCTCGTACAATATGCATATTATTATTACTATTGGATAGAAAACACTCTCTAGTTTCTAAAACCGTTTGAATTATGTCTCTGAGTGAAACAGGACTCATTCTGCAGCACATTTCCTGTCAGGGAGTGAGATTTCTGAAATCGAGGTCCCTGTTCTGGGGTCAGTTTATAAGTCCCTATGTACGCTGTGGGGCTACAAACACTGCATACGCCTTCCTCTAGATGTCAGTAAGTGGTGAGAATTTGAATGGAGTGGATTGCGCAATCTGGGACCTTATATAAGACCCTGGAGCGGAAGTACCGTCCTTTTCAACGTTGCGCCTGGCGCAGTAGGGACATCAGAGTGGCCTCCTGCCAAGCTTTCGTTTTGCCAGTTCTATATCTCCGGTCATGTTTTTATTCGTTATAGTTGTTAAAGACATCATAAGGTAGTTAATTTAAACCGACTTATAGCAATTTATATCAGTTTATTGCGATTTTCTGGCATTTCTTTGTGACGCGCTTTCAAGAGTTGGACACCTTTCCGGCACATGCCGAACGTTAGCGGCTATTTCGACAGGACAAGAGGACAGCTTTCAACCAAAAGACGATTGTTCTGGACAAAGGACACCTTTCCCAAGATTCTGATGGGAGGTCATCAAAAAGTAAGAACTATATATGCTGATAAATCGTTGTTCTGTTGAAAAATGTTAAATGCATAAGCCGCCATTAATTTCAGTGTAGCCTTGCTTTAGCGCACGCTGTATTGCGCAATAACGTTAATTTTTAAAATGTAACAAAGCGATTGCATTAAGAACTAATTTGTCTTTCATTTGCTGTCCACCCTGTATTTTTTAGTCAAGTTTATGATTATTTATTGATTAGAATAGGTGCCTCTCCAAGATGGCGCCCGACATTTTCTGGGCAGCTTGGCAACTTTTCTCATTGTATAACCACGATTTGTGCCGCTAAATATGCACATTTTCGAACAAACTCTATATGCATTGTGTAATATGATGTTACAGGACTGTCATCTGAAGAATTCTGAGAAGGTTAGTGAAAAAATTAATATATTTTGGTGGTGAATACGTTATCGCTATGTTTGGCTGGAATCAATGCTGTTGTGTGGTTTGCTATTGTGCTAAGCTAATATAACGCTATATTGTGTTTTCGCTGTAAAACACTTAGAAAATCTGAAATATTGGCTGGATTCACAAGATCTGTGTCTTTCAATTGCTGTACGCTGTGTATTTTTAAGAAATGTTTTATGATGAGTATTTAGGTAATACACGTTGCTCTCTGTAGTTATTCTAGTCGCTTTGGGGAGAGTTGTGATGGTGGCTGTAATGGTAAACTATGATTTATACCTGAAATATGCAAATTTTTCTAACAAAACATATGCTATACAATAAATATGTTATCAGACTGTCATCTGATTAAGTTGTTTCTTGGTTAGTGGCTATTTATATCTTTATTTGGTCGAATTTGTGATAGCTACTGATGCAGTAAAAATATGGTGGAGTAAGAAAAGTGGTGTCTTTTGCTAACGTGGTTAGCTAATAGATTTACATATTGTGTCTTCCCTGTAAAACATTTTAAAAATCAGAAATGATGGCTGGATTCACAAGAAGTGTATCTTTCATCTGGTGTCTTGGACTTGTGATTTAATGATATTTAGATGCTAGTATTTACTTGTGACGCTATGCTAGGCTATGCTAGTCAGCTTTTTTACTGGTGGGGGTGCTCCCGGATCCGGGTTTGGGAGGAACTAGAAGTTAATGACTCAAGATAAGTCACCCAGTAAAATAGTACTTAAGTAAAAGTCTAAAAGTATTTGGTTTTAAATGTACTTAAGTATCAAAAGTAAAAGTATCAATGATAAAAAATTCCAGACGGCACTATTTTTATTTTTTTTACGGATAGCCAGGGTCACACTCCTACACATCCTTTCTAAGCAAAGCATTTGTGTTAAGTGAATCCGCCAGATCAGAGGCAGTAGGGATGACCAGGAATGTTCTCTTGATAAGTGTGCGAATTGGACCATTTTCTGTCCTGCTAAGCATTCAAAATGTAACGAGTACTTTTGGGTGTCAGGGAAAATGTATGGAGTAAAAAGTACATACTTTTCTTTAGGAATGTAGTGAAGTAGAAGTTGTCAAAATATAAATAGTCAAGTACAGATACCCCCAAAAAATACTTAAGTAGTACTTGAAAGTATTTTTACTTACAAACTTCTACTTCATCACAAACCCGGATCCGGGAGCACCCCCATCAGTAAAAAAGCTGACTAGCATAGCCTAGCATAGCGTCACAAGTAAATACTAGCATCTAAATATCATTAAATCACAAGTCCAAGACACCAGATGAAAGATACACATCTTGTGAATCCAGCCATCATTTCTGATTTTTAAAATGTTTTACAGGGAAGACACAATATGTAAATCTATTAGCTAACCACGATAGCAAAAGACACAACTTTTTTTTCCCACCATTTTTTTCCTGCATAGGTAGCTATCACAATTTCGACCAAATAAAGATATAAATAGCCACTAACCAAGAAACAACTTAATCAGATGACAGTCTGATAACATATTTATTGTATAGCATATGTTTTGTTAGAAAAATGTGCATATTTCAGGTATAAATCATAGTTTACCATTGCAGCCACCATCACAACTCTCACCAAAGCAACTAGAATAACTACAGACACCATCGTGTATTACCTAAATACTCATCATAAAACATTTCTGAAAAATACACAGCGTACAGCAAATGAAAGACAAAGATCTTGTGAATCCAGCCAATATTTCAGATTTTTTAAGTGTTTTACAGCAAAAACACAATATAGCATTATATTAGCTTACTACAATAGCCAACCACACAACAGCATTGATTCAGGCCAACAATAGCGATAACGAAAAAAACCAGCAAAATATATTAATTTTTTCACTAACCTTCTCAAAACTTCTTCAGATGACAGTCCTATAACATCATATTACACAATACATATAGAGTTTGTTCGAAAATGTGCATATTTAGCGGCACAAATCGTGGTTATACAATGAGAAAAGTAGCCAAACTGCCAACAATATGTCGGGAGAAATCTTGGGAGAGGCACCTAGTCTAATCAGTAACTAATCCTAAACTTGACTAAAAAATACAGGTTGGACAGCAAATGAAAGATACATTAGTTCTTAATGCAATCGCTGTGTTAGATTTTTTAAATTAACGTTACTACGACATACAGCGTGCGTTAAAGCGAGACCACACTGAGATTCATGGCGGGATATGAGTGTAACATTTTTCAACAGAACAACGAATTAACATCATATATAGTTCTTACTATTTGATGAGCTTCCATCAGAATCTTGGGCAAGGTGTCCTTTGTCCAAAAGAATCGTTGCTTGGTTGTAGATTGTCGCCTTCAACGTTGGAATTAGCAGTAAACATTAGCCATGTGGCAAAGACGTGCCCAAGTCCCTAGAACGCAGCACAAATAAATACCCGAAATTCGCAATATACTGATATAAACTGATATAACTCGGTTTAATATAACAACATTATGATGTCTTTAACACCTATATCGAATAAAAACAGAGCCGGTATTTCTAAGGGCTATAAAGGGAGCTTTCTATCACGACAGCCAGAGGTACTTTCTGCGTCAGAGCGAAGAGGACAAAGGACGGACCCCACGTTGCCAGCCCATTTATAAGCTCTCAGATCTGCCAAGAAACACCATTTCAACTCTCACTATTCGCTGACACCCAGGGGAAGACGTATGCAGTGCATCTCAACCAATAGAAGACAGGCAGATTTATAAACGGATCTCAGAACAGCCAGCAGAATTCAGCATTCTCACATCCTCATAGGAAAATTGCTCTAGCTCCAGTTCTGTTTTACTCACAGATATAATTCAAACGGTTTTAGAAACTAGAGAGTGTTTTCTATCCAATAGTAATAATAATATGTATATTGTACGAGCAAGAATTGAGTACGAGGCAGTTTAATTTGGGAATTTGGGAACGAAATTATTACAAAGTGCCAACAGCACCCTTAAGTACTTTACACCACTGTTGGTGGCTGCAACATATCACTTCATATTTTTGACCATGTTGGTGGCTGCATCATGTTATAAGCATGCTTGTCATCGGTAAGGACTATGGAGTTTTCTTTAGATAAAAATCAATGGAATACAGCTATGAGCACAGGAAAAATCCTTGATGAAAAGCAGACTGAACAAGGTTCCTAACAGACACTGGGAGACGAATTCACCTTTAGCAGGACTATAACCTAAAACACAAGGCCAACTCTACACTGGAGCTGCTTACCAAGACGACATTGAATGTTCCGGAGTGTCCTAGTTACAGTTTTGATTTAAAAATCGGCTTGGGAATCTATGGCAAGACTTGAAAATGGCTGTCTAGCAATGATCAACAAATCAATTTGACAGAGCTTGAATATTTTATTTAAAGAATAATGCAAATATTGTACAATCCAGGTGTGTAAAGCTCTTAGAGACTTACCCAAAAAGACTGTAATCGACACCAAAGGAGCTGTAATCGACACCAAAGGTGCTTGCTTCTACAAAGTATTGACTCAGGGGTGTGAATACATATGTAAATAAGACATTTCTGTATTTAATTTTCAAGAAATTAGCAAAAATGTCTAAAAAACCATGTTTTCACTTTGTCATGGGGTATTGTGTGTAGATTATTTAATACATTTTGAATACAGCCTGAATTCAAAATGTATTAAACAATCTACAAAAAAATGTGGACTAAATCAAGGGGCATTAATCAATCTTTGTACTTGCTCATAGCACACAGAGAACCACCTTTATGGAATAGGAATGTAGCCTAATGTAGGTAGTCTCATGGTCTGTTCAGTTATAAAAGTGATATTTCCTGTCCAAGGAACCACAAATATGTTGCGCTTGTTGCGTTTATTATTATAAACCAACTTACTAAACAGGATTCACTTGATCTCACAGGTTGAATCTAGACGTTGTACATTTTGCACTAAGCCTAATGCCTGCCTATTTCTCTAACCAAAACAGTTCTGGCCCAACACAGCTCTATAATGAGAGTAGACGAAATTAACAGAGGTAGACGTAAAATAAGCAATATTTTGGTATTCTATCAGTGGCCGGAGACAGTCAGTGGAGCAGGGGGAGGGTAACTAGGTAACGTTAGTTAGCTGGTTAGCTTCCTTGACTGACCATTAAAACGTAAATAGCAAAAATACTGGTTTGTAAAGCAAAAAGCAATTTCACTTAGCTCAGACTTGTTTGTTACGAAACTAGCTAGTTTGTTTATAATCTAGCTAAGCAATGTTTGCAACAATAAAGCTAACAGTTAGCAAGCTGGCTGGCTTGCTATGCTAGCCAAACCAACGAAGAAACCACCGAATGCTGAGTTGCGAAGGACAAGGATGCACAATATTTTACCTAAACTACACGAAGGCATATATTCTATTTGATGTAAAATACATTTCTGATATCGTAATGTAAAAACGATATCCACCACTGCCGTACACTAACGTTAGCTGCCAAATATTAGCCCAATTTTGGTCGCCTACTACGCAGCAGTGGCTATCGAGGTCAAATTTCCTTCCTGGATTTGTCCAATCTTGAGGATTGCGCCCACCTCAATTGATTTAAAAGGGCATAGTATTAGTTAAAAGCACGATACTAATCATACAGTAGCTATTGTAGGCTACTACTGTGAAATATACGAACTGAAAACCTGTTATGGCATGTTCTTACCTGATAGGAAGCAGTTTCTTGGGCGCGAAATAGACTAGAGTCTGCACTGTTCACTTTACCAGTAAACTGAATGAACACGCGCCCAACCCCCTTTTGCTTCCTACTCGGAAATGTTGCAATCAGTTAGCTAGCTAACGTTACCTGTCCAAACTATCTGTCCCTAAAGAAAAATAAACCATGACTTAATTGACCATCCTCTTTAAAGCATTTCAAATCTAATTTACATATTGTTAAATAACAGTATTAACAGGCATAAATATTACACATATATATATAATACCATTTGATTTGTTTGTTTGCTCATGCAAATCACTTAATATATTTACTCTATCAACCCAACAACAAGCTCACCGAAGGGGGTCAGATTTCCAGCAAATGATGTAAACATTCCAGCAAGACAAACATGGACATCCACATTCCATTCACACATTCCAATGCCCTTGACCCTGTCATCACTTAGTATGGTTTGATAAATAAAAACGTTTACAAGGTTTCAGGATATGTGGGTAGGCAATAGATCCCATCCAATTAGCCAACTAGAAATAATAACCTGTTCTCTTCCAAAACATGAATAACTTTTACTGGTTATTCAATAGGTCCTTTAGTTTGTCAGTGTCACATAATAGCTACCATCCAATCTGAACAAATGGAACAACTTCACACACCACTGTGTGGACTGGAGAAATGTTCTGTAAACCCGAAAACTAGACTGAAAACGTACTGCATATCAATGAGGCCAACAGGAAGCTTAACTTGATTTGTGTCCGGTACATAACTGTACATAACTTGCACGTAGCAACACACTATTTTAGTCAGAGCAGCTGACATAATACCCCTCAACCCAATTTGTGTGTGAGGGGGAAGAGAAGACGAAGCCTCCGGACAACCTGTTGGGGGATTCTGCTTCCTGACAACATCTGCTGTTTGACAAGACACCATGCATGCCTGTAGAATTTACAAGAATCTTTTAACTACAGTCTTTACATTATATTGTTGTGATTTAAGGCTGGGATTAATCTGGTCCACCAGCCGTTCTCTCTTTATATGCGGTAGAAATTGAGCCTGGGGACAAGGTTAGGCTGGGATTGGAAAGTAAAATCATTCTATGTCTTCTCATATGAGGCAGAGCATCCAGTGATTGCAAAACATTTTGAGTCAGAAAAAATATATTTGCTCCTTTGACATTTTTGGCTCTTATAGCCTAATTAGCAGTCTAGAACATCCCATGTGTGGGTATAAATGGCATGTGTATGTATTTAAACTCCTGTAGAGGATTATATTAGCCAATGCAACAGATTTGTATAGTCATTATTCATTTACAGAGAGAATGCATTGTGGGAATCTGGAGTCATTTCACTGTTGGCTCGTTGGACATGGTTTCCCCCCCTGAAGTGTTTTTTCATCTTTGTATTCAATGGGATATTATACCGTGCCAATCTTCATCCATAGCCAAGGAGGAGTCAGCCAATTCAGTACAAACTGAGATGTGTTACATGAGAAAACAGATATTTTCCATTCAGATGAAGGAAAATGAAGGCACACTTTTTTTTTACTTGGCGGGGGCAAATCCACTACACAGCTGATTCAAACAATCTAAGATTGATAATGAGTTGGTTATTTGAATCAGCTGTGTAGTTCTAGGGTAAAAAGCAAAACGTGCACCAAGTGGGGGTCCCAGGACCAAGTTTCGGAAACCTTTATCTAAATAACCGTCTGTCTGTCCACCACAGACCTACAGGATATACTCTAAATAATAACCGTCTGTCTGTCCACCACAGACCTACAGGATATACTCTAAATAACTGTCTGTCTGTCCACCACAGACCTACAGGATATAATCTAAATAACTGTCTGTCTGTCCACCACAGACCTACAGGATATAATCTAAATAATAACCGTCTGTCTGTCCACCACAGACCTACAGGATATACTCTAAATAACTGTCTGTCTGTCCACCACAGACCTACAGGATATAATCTAAATAACTGTCTGTCTGTCCACCACAGACCTACAGGATATAATCGAAATAACTGTCTGTCTGTCCACCACAGACCTACAGGATATAATCTAAATAACTGTCTGTCTGTCCACCACAGACCTACAGGATATAATCTAAATAATAACCGTCTGTCTGTCCACCACAGACCTACAGGATATAATCTAAATAATAACCGTCTGTCTGTCTGTTCACCACAGACCTACATGATATAATCTAAATAACTGTCTGTCTGTCCACCACAGACCTACAGGATATAATCTAAATAACCGTCTGTCTGTTCACCACAGACCTACAGGATATAATCTAAATAACTGTCTGTCTGTTCACCACAGACCTACATGATATAATCTAAATAACCGTCTGTCTGTTCACCACAGACCTACAGGATATAATCTAAATAATAACCGTCTGTCTGTTCACCACAGACCTACAGGCTATCATCATTATGATTGTAGAGAGGAGACAAACCCAGCTGTGCTCTAAAGCCATCTCAAGGAGAGGGACTGCCCAGAGGAGAGACAGTAGACTCTTTATGCGTTCCAAATGGCACCATATTCCCTATATAGTGCACTCTCTACTTCCATATACTCTACTGTATAACATCTCATCATAACTAGCCACTGCCAGCTCCAAGACCTCATTGTCTCCATATCATCATATCATTCTCTTGTCTGCGGTAGTAAATTCATCCCCCTTTTGACCTTAGACAGTGATACAAATACTTTTTTTGTCACTCTCCCTTCCCTTCGGTTGCTTCTGGACAGCAGGTGTCTCTAGAGCTGGTGGTGCCAAGGTTAAAAGTAGCCCTGCACAATCCATTCACATTGTGAAGCCCACATGCCTCCTAGACCTGTCAATCACTATTATAGGCTGTTTATGGTCTCACTTTGGGCTTACATTCCAAGAGCTATGGAACTAAACAGGTAAAAGGAGGCTGACAATGATGTTGCCACCAAGGTTTTGACCCTGTAAAAGTACTAACCTACAGGGTGAATACATGGCAAGGATTGTTTTAAACCTGAGGATATGTGGCTATGTCTGCTGTAAAATCCCTTCTACAACTCATTTACCAGCTACTAAAGTTTCATTTGTCTAAGGTCTTGATATTCTGAGAGTTTTTATGACTGTAGTCCAACAGCCAGTCAACTGATGTTTGGGCCTATGTGAAACAATCTTCGTGCTGTGCTTCAAATGCAAAATCCTTCAGGGATCCTCCTTCTCCCTTTATGTTCAGGAAATTGTTACACACCACATAATTGCAAGCATAAAAAGAAATGGGTAAAGTTGTTATGCCAGAACTTGAGTCATTTAGTCATAGGCTCTCCAGATTAGTATACTTACAGTCCTGCACTCATCCCACAAAAAGGCAAAAATCAATAACACATGACAACACTAGGCCCATGGCACAATGAAGGAAGTCAATGCAACAGGAATGAAAACAAACAACCATCAAGAAACAATCTCAGTTAATCCAGAACTAATCAAATCCTGCATCATTTGGTCAGATAGGTACTCTGTCCATGAGAGATCAGGAAACAGCTGTCTTTAAAAATAAAAATCAATTCAAAGAATGAATTAGACTTTTTATCAGATGAAACACTTTTGTGGTTTCATCAGTGTGATTCCCAGTTTACTGCATTCCCATTGAAGGAATGTCATTTTAAGAGCAGTGAGTGGCTGACTGGCCACCATAACCTTAAACAACACTGAAGAAGAACCACACGTTTCTATTTTCAAGCCTTGATCATTGCCCTTCACTTCCATAGGAGACCGGAGGTACTGTAGATATCCTGTGGGAATAGAACGGCTGCTGCTGCACTGCTGACGTGAACCATGTTGTACTCTGACCCATTTCCTGCTCCTCCTGGCTGAGAGCTGTCCACAATGGAACCCTATTCCTTATATAGTTCACTACTTTGAACCAGGGCCCATAGGGCACTATGTAGGAAAATAGGGTGACATTTGGGGTGACACAGTTGTGCAGAAAGACAAGTTTGAGGGTAATTCTGCTGCTTACTCAGGCCTCATTGACCCCAACCCCCTGCTCCTCCTCCTTACTCAGGCCTCATTGACCCCAACCCCCTGCTCCTCCTCCGTACTCAGGCCTCATTGACCCCAACCCCCTGCTCCTCCTCCGTACTCAGGCCTCATTGACCCCAACCCCCTGCTCCTCCTCCTTACTCAGGCCTCATTGACCCCAACCCCCTGCTCCTCCTCCGTACTCAGGCCTCATTGACCCCAACCCCCTGCTCCTCCTCCGTACTCAGGCCTCATTGACCCCAACCCCCTGCTCCTCCTCCGTACTCAGGCCTCATTGACCCCAACCCCCTGCTCCTCCTCCGTACTCAGGCCTCATTGACCCCAACCCCCTGCTCCTCCTCCGTACTCAGGCCTCATTGACCCCAACCCCCTGCTCCTCCTCCTTACTCAGGCCTCATTGACCCCAACCCCCTGCTCCTCCTCCGTACTCAGGCCTCATTGACCCCAACCCCCTGCTCCTCCTCCGTACTCAGGCCTCATTGACCCCAACCCCCTGCTCCTCCTCCTTACTCAGGCCTCATTGACCCCAACCCCCTGCTCCTCCTCCGTACTCAGGCCTCATTGACCCCAACCCCCTGCTCCTCCTCCGTACTCAGGCCTCATTGACCCCAACCCCCTGCTCCTCCTCCGTACTCAGGCCTCATTGACCCCAACCCCCTGCTCCTCCTCCGTACTCAGGCCTCATTGACCCCAACCCCCTGCTCCTCCTCCTTACTCAGGCCTCATTGACCCCAACCCCCTGCTCCTCCTCCGTACTCAGGCCTCATTGACCCCAACCCCCTGCTCCTCCTCCGTACTCAGGCCTCATTGACCCCAACCCCCTGCTCCTCCTCCGTACTCAGGCCTCATTGACCCCAACCCCCTGCTCCTCCTCCGTACTCAGGCCTCATTGACCCCAACCCCCTGCTCCTCCTCCGTACTCAGGCCTCATTGACCCCAACCCCCTGCTCCTCCTCCGTACTCAGGCCTCATTGACCCCAACCCCCTGCTCCTCCTCCGTACTCAGGCCTCATTGACCCCAACCCCCTGCTCCTCCTCCGTACTCAGGCCTCATTGACCCCAACCCCCTGCTCCTCCTCCTTACTCAGGCCTCATTGACCCCAACCCCCTGCTCCTCCTCCTTACTCAGGCCTCATTGACCCCAACCCCCTGCTCCTCCTCCTTACTCAGGCCTCATTGACCCCAACCCCCTGCTCCTCCTCCTTACTCAGGCCTCATTGACCCCAACCCCCTGCTCCTCCTCCGTACTCAGGCCTCATTGACCCCAACCCCCTCCTCCTCCTCCGTACTCAGGCCTCATTGACCCCAACCCCCTGCTCCTCCTCCGTACTCAGGCCTCATTGACCCCAACCCCCTGCTCCTCCTCCTTACTCAGGCCTCATTGACCCCAACCCCCTCCTCCTCCTCCTCCTTACTCAGGCCTCATTGACCCCAACCCCCTGCTCCTCCTCCGTACTCAGGCCTCATTGACCCCAACCCCCTGCTCCTCCTCCTTACTCAGGCCTCATTGACCCCAACCCCCTGCTCCTCCTCCTTACTCAGGTCTCATTGACCCCAACCCCCTGCTCCTCCTCCTTACTCAGGCCTCATTGACCCCAACCCCCTCCTCCTCCTCCTTACTCAGGCCTCATTGACCCCAACCCCCTGCTCCTCCTCCTTACTCAGGTCTCATTGACCCCAACCCCCTGCTCCTCCTCCTTACTCAGGCCTCATTGACCCCAACCCCCTGCTCCTCCTCCTTACTCAGGCCTCATTGACCCCAACCCCCTGCTCCTCCTCCTTACTCAGGCCTCATTGACCCCAACCCCCTGCTCCTCCTCCTTACTCAGGCCTCATTGACCCCAACCCCCTGCTCCTCCTCCGTACTCAGGCCTCATTGACCCCAACCCCCTCCTCCTCCTCCGTACTCAGGCCTCATTGACCCCAACCCCCTGCTCCTCCTCCGTACTCAGGCCTCATTGACCCCAACCCCCTGCTCCTCCTCCTTACTCAGGCCTCATTGACCCCAACCCCCTCCTCCTCCTCCTCCTTACTCAGGCCTCATTGACCCCAACCCCCTGCTCCTCCTCCGTACTCAGGCCTCATTGACCCCAACCCCCTGCTCCTCCTCCTTACTCATGCCTCATTGACCCCAACCCCCTGCTCCTCCTCCTTACTCAGGCCTCATTGACCCCAACCCCCTGCTCCTCCTCCTTACTCAGGCCTCATTGACCCCAACCCCCTGCTCCTCCTCCGTACTCAGGCCTCATTGACCCCAACCCCCTGCTCCTCCTCCTTACTCAGGCCTCATTGACCCCAACCCCCTGCTCCTCCTCCGTACTCAGGCCTCATTGACCCCAACCCCCTGCTCCTCCTCCGTACTCAGGCCTCATTGACCCCAACCCCCTGCTCCTCCTCCTTACTCAGGCCTCATTGACCCCAACCCCTTGCTCCTCCTCCGTACTCAGACCTCATTGACCCCAACCCCCTGCTCCTCCTCCTTACTCAGGCCTCATTGACCCCAACCCCCTGCTCCTCCTCCGTACTCAGGCCTCATTGACCCCAACCCCCCCTTCCACCCAACTCCCCCTGTCCCTCTTAACCTGGGGAAAACTGTGCATTATGTCTAAGTGAAAACAACGTATCAAAAAGAAAACACCTTAGTTTGTTGGTGGTAATATTACCTCCCCTCTGTATTGGTCACTTGATAAAAACACATTTTATTTCCACATAGGGTAATTTCCCTATGGACCCGTTTTACTGCCGATGCGGAGCCCCACCGCGCCTTCACGACTGGACTACCGACGTTATTTGCCTGAGGGAGTTATCCAACTGGCCCCTCTGTCGCGACGTTACCTGAACGCCCATCTGTGGCCCGCTAATCGTTAGCTTTCTTATCGGCTGCTATCTGAATAGGTCTATCGGACAATTTTCTTGGGCAACTATAACTATAACTGTTTTGTCAATTGGATTGGTCCCTCTCTACCACACGGAACCTCACTAATCTACCGATGGAAACACACGAGGTGGCTAAAAACAGACCTCCATCCTCTGCCAGCTTGCTACCCATGGCTCCGCTAGCTGTCTGAATCGCCGTGACCCCAACCAACCTCACTACTCACTGGACCCTTATGATCACTTGGCTAAGCATGCCTCTCCTTAATGTCAATATGCCTTGTTCATTGCTGTTCTGGTTAGTGTTTAATGGCTTATTTCACTGTAGAGCCTCTAGCCCTGCTCATTATACCTTATCCGACCTTTCAGTTCCACCACCCACACATGCGATGACATCACCTGGTTTCAATTATGTTTCGAGAGACAATATCTCTCTCATCATCACTCAATGCCTAGGTTTATCTCCACTGTATTCACATCCTACCATACATTTGTCTGTACATTATACCTTGAAGCTATTTTATCGCCCCCAGAAACCTGCTCCTTTTAGTCTCTCTTCCGGACGTCCTAGATGACCAATTCTCATAGCTTTTAGCCGTACCCTTATCCTACTCCTCCTCTGTTCCTCTGGTGATGTAGAGGTGAATCCAGGCCCTGCAGTGCCTAGCTCCACTCCTATTCCCCAGGTGCTCTCTTTTGATGACTTCTGTAACCGTAATAGCCTTGGTTTCATGCATGTTAACATCAGAAGCCTCCTCCCTAAGTTTGTTTTATTCACTACTTTAGCACACTCTGCCAACCCGAATGTTCTAGCCGTGTCTGAATCCTGGCTTAGGAAGACCCCCAAAAACTCTGAAATCTCCATCCCTAACTACAACATTTTCAGACAAGATAGAACGGCCAAAGGGGGCGGTGTTGCAATCTACTGCAGAGATAGCCTGCAGAGTTCTGTCCTACTATCCAGGTCTGTACCCAAACAATTTGAACTTCTACTTTTAAAAATCCACCTCTCTAAAAACAAGTCTCTCACCGTTGCCGCCTGCTATAGACCACCATCTGCCCCCAGCTGTTCTCTGGTCACCATATGTGAACTGATTGCCCCCCATCTATCTTCAGAGCTCATGCTGCTAGGTGACCTAAACTGGGACATGCTTAACACCCCAGCCATCCTACAATCTAAACTTGATGCCCTCAATCTCACACAAATAATCAATGAACCTACCAGGTACCACCCCAAAGCCGTAAACACGGGCACCCTCATAGATATCATCCTAACCAACTTGCCCTCTAAATACACCTCTGCTGTTTTCAACCAAGATCTCAGTGATCACTGCCTCATTGCCTGCATCCGTAATGGGTCAGCGGTCAAACGACCTCCACTCATCACTGTCAAACGCTCCCTGAAACACTTCAGCGAGCAGGCCTTTCTAATCGACCTGGCCCGGGTATCCTGGAAGGACATTTACCTCATCCTGTCAGTAGAGGATGCCTGTTTTTGTTTTTTTTATGCCTTCCTCGCCATCTTAAATAAGCATGCCCCAGTCAAGAAATTTAGAACCAGGAACAGATATAGCCCTTCGTTCTCTCCAGACCTGACTGCCCTTAACCAACACCAAAACATCCTGTGGCGTTCTGTATTAGCATCGAACAGCCCCCATGAAACCAATATACACAGGCAGTTAGAAAAGCCAAGGCTAGCTTTTTCAAGCAGAAATTTGCTTCCTGCAACACAAACTCAAAAAAGTTCTGGGACACTGTAAAGTCCATGGAGAATAAGAACACATCCTCCCAGCTGCCCACTGCACTGAGGATAGGAAACTCTGTCACCACCGATAAATCCACTATAATTGAGAATTTCAATACGCATTTTTCTACGGCTGGCCATGCTTTCCACCTGGCTACCCCTACCCCGGTCAACAGCACTGCACCCCCCACAGCAACTCGCCCAAGCCTTCCCCATTTCTCCTTCTCCCAAATCCAGTCAGCTGATGTTCTGAAAGAGCTGCAAAATCTGGACCCCTACAAATCAGCCGGGCTAGACAATCTGGACCCTTTCTTTCTAAAACTATCTGCCGAAATTGTTGCAACCCCTATTACTAGCCTGTTCAACCTCCTTTCGTGGTGTCTGAGATTCCCAAAGATTGGAAAGCAGCTGCGGTCATCCCCCTCTTCAAAGGGGGGGGACACTCTTGACCCAAACTGCTACAGACCTATATCTATCCTACCCTGCCTTTCTAAGGTCTTCGAAAGCCAAGTCAACAAACAGATTACCAACCATTTCGAATCCCACCGCACCTTCTCCGCTATGCAATCTGGTTTCAGAGCTGGTCATGGGTGCACCTCAGCCACGCTCAAGGTCCTAAACGATATCTTAACCGCCATCGATAAGAAACAATACTGTGCAGCCGTATTCATTGACCTGGCCAAGGCTTTCGACTCTGTCAATCACCACATCCTCATCGGCAGACTCAATAGCCTTGGTTTCTCAAATGATTGCCTCGCCTGGTTCACCAACTACTTCTCTGATAGAGTTCAGTGTGTCAAATCAGAGGGCCTGTTGTCCGGGCCTCTGGCAGTCTCTATGGGGTGCCACAGGGTTCAATTCTTGGGCCGACTCTCTTCTCTGTATACATCAATGATGTCGCTCTTGCTGCTGGTGAGTCTCTGATCCACCTCTACGCAGATGACACCATTCTGTATACTTCTGGCCCTTCTTTGGACACTGTGTTAACAACCCTCCAGACGAGCTTCAATGCCATACAACTCTCCTTCCGTGGCCTCCAACTGCTCTTAAATACAAGTAAAACTAAATGCATGCTATTCAACCGATCGCTGCCTGCACCTGCCCGGTTCTGACTTAGAATATGTGGAAAACTACAAATACCTAGGTGTCTGGTTAGACTGTAAACTCTCCCTCCAGACTCACATCAAACATCTCCAATCCAAAGTTAAATCTAGAATTTGCTTCCTATTTCGCAACAAAGCCTCCTTCACTCATGCTGCCAAACATACCCTCGTTAAACTGACCATCCTACCGATCCTCGACTTCGGCGATGTCATTTACAAAATAGCCTCCAATACCCTACTCAATAAATTGGATGCAGTCTATCACAGTGCCATCAGTTTTGTCACCAAACCCCCATATACTACCCACCACTGCGACCTGTACGCTCTCGTTGGCTGGCCCTCGCTTCATACTCGTCGCCAAACCCACTGGCTCCAGGTCATCTACAAGACCCTGCTAGGTAAAGTCCCCCCTTATCTCAGCTCGCTGGTCACCATAGCAGCACCCACCTGTAGCACGCGCTCCAGCAGGTATATCTCTCTGGTCACCCCCAAAGCCAATTCCTCCTTTGGCCGCCTCTCCTTCCAGTTCTCTGCTGCCAATGACTGGAACGAACTGCAAAAATCTCTGAAACTGAAAACACTTATCTCCCTCACTAGCTTTAAGCACCAACTGTCAGAGCAGCTCACAGATTACTGCACCTGTACATAGCCCATCTATAATTTAGCACAAACAACTACCCCTTCCCCTACTGTATTTATTTATTTATTTTGCTCCTTTGCACCCCATTATTTATATTTCTACTTTGCACATTCTCCCACTGCAAATCTACCATTCCAGTGTTTTACTTGCTATATTGTATTTACTTCGCCACCATGGCCGTTTTTTGCCTTTACCTCCCTTAATTCACCTCATTTGCTCACATTGTATATAGACTTTTTTTTCTACTGTATTATTGACTTTATGTTTGTTTTACTCCATGTGTAACTCTCTGTTGTATGTGTCGAACTGCTTTGCTTTATCTTGGCCAGGTCGCAATTGTAAATGAGAACTTGTTCTCAACTTGCCTACCTGGTTAAATAAAGGTGAAATAAAAAAAATAAAAATAAAAATTCAGGCTTTGGGTTAGAGCTTTGGGCCAGTAACCGTAAATGTTGCTAAATCAAATCCCCGAGCTGACAAGGTAAAAATATGTGGTTCTGCCCCTGAACAAGGAAGTTAACCCACTGTTCCTATGCCGTCATTGTAATTAAGAATTTGTTCTTAACTGACTTGCCTTGTTAAATGATAGTTTATTTAGATATATGTTGTTTAAATCCTCACCAGCTTAAAAGGAATGCATCCATTCTCTACATAGTGGAACACTCTGTATCAACCAGGAAATGTACATTCATTTGAGAAAAAAATATAAGCAAATCCATGAGGAAATAGCATACATTCCATTGCTTAACAAGGAAGGATGTTGACTGTTTCAGCATTTTACACAGCTGTTATAAAATATAATAACCTACACCTCTTTAGATAATGTTGGTACAGTAAGGTTTACATCAATGTTGTATCTTTCTTTTATATGGTCGACACACAAGTACAAAGGGCATTACAGAATGCCACATTGGATGTCCATTAAATCATTGTTATGGCTGTTCTTCTATCAAACTATTTTTTTTAAAACATTAAAATAATTGGTTTAAGACAAGCATAATAAATATCACATAAGATCAGTTTAAAATCACAGGTTAGCAAAGCACGTAATAGTAAGAAATCCTGAAAACAGAAAAGAAGACTAACCTTGATTCAGCAGAAGAAGAGAAAGTAAAACTAAGACCAGGAAGTCCAATGAACCATGTGGGTGGAATACAAACCAGTCCTAGTTCTAGTCTGCCATGTGCTTGATAAAAACCAAACTGAAAACAAGCTGTATACAGCACATGCTGTTAGTTATATTTACTGTATTATCATCTTTAGTTATGCGGTAAAGATGGTGCCGGAGAAGAAGGCAGATGTTTTACATGTCCCCATCCGATTGTGTTTATTTGCATTGTTTGTAACTTATTTTTTTACTTATTTTGTACATAATGTTGCCGCTCTTATGACCGAAAATAATTTCTGGACATCAGGACTGCTGTTACTCACCACGGACTGGCAGAATCCTTTTTTCCCTTTAACAAGTCTGACGAGCCCGACGCGAACGATATACTGCTTTCTCGGGAATAGGCCCAGATCCCCGTGATTTGCGTGAAGAGGAGGCGGAGAAAAAGGGGCCAGACGGCGTGCTGCCTTCTGAGAATTGGTAGGTGATCGAGTAAGCCCCCACTTCCTTCCATTCTGCTAGCAAACGTGCAATCTTTAGAGAATAACATTGATGACCTACGCGGAAGATTAAACTACCAACGGGACATTCAAAACTGTAATATCTTATACTTCACGGAGTCGTGGCTGAATGACGACAATATCAACATATTGATGGCTGGTTATACGCTGTATCGGCAGGATAGAACAGCGGCATCTGGTAAGACAAGGGGTGGCGGACTATGCTATTGCTCGCCTGAGGTAGAGTATCTCATGATAAGCTGTAGACCACACAATCTACCTAGAGAGTTTTCATCTGTATTTTTTGTAGCTGCTTACATACCACCACAGACTTAGGCTGGCACTAACACAGCATTGAATGAGCTGTATTCCGCCATAAGCAAACAAGAAAACGCTCACCCAGAGGCGGCGCTCCTAGTAGCCAGGGACTTTAATACAGGGAAACTTAAATTAGTTTTAGCAAATTTCTATCAGCATGTTAAATGTGCAACCAGAGGGGAAAAAAAACTCTGGACCACCTTTACTCCACACACAGACATGCATACAAAGCTCTCCCTCGCCCTCCATTTGGCAAATCTGACCATAATTATTTTCTCCTGATTCCTGCTAATAAGACATTTTTTAATTAGGAAGCACCAGTGACTAGATTTTAAAAAATGTGGTCAAATGAAGCAGATGCTAAGCTACAGGACTGCTTTGCTAGCACAGACTGGAATATGTTCCGGGATTCCTCCGATGGCATTGAGGAGTACACCACATAAATCATTGGCTTCATCAATAAGTGCATCGATGACATCATCCCCACAGTGACCATACGTACATACCCCAACCAGAAGCCATGGGTTATAGGCAACATCCGCACTGAGCTAAAGGCTAGAGCTGCCGCTTTCAAGGAGAAGAATCTAACCCGGAAGCATATAAGAAATCCCGCTAGGCATACATCAACACTCCAATTTGCATACTGCCCCAACAGATCCACAGATGATGCAATCGCTATTGCACTCCACACTGCACTTTTCCACCTGGACAAAAGGAACACCTATGTGCCGTACCCACTACCCTCTGTAGTGCCTTGAGGTCGGAGGCCGAGCAGTTGCCAAACCAGGCGGTGATGCAACCTGTTGGTGGTTAGTCCCAGGGTCCTATGGTGTTGAACGCTGAGCTGTAGTCAATGAATAGCATTCTCACATAGGTGTTCCTTTTGTGCAGGTGAGAAAGGGCAGTGTGGAGTGCAATAGAGATTGCATCATCTGTTGGGGCGGTATGCAATTTGGAGTGGGTCTAGGGTTTCTGGGATAATGGTGTTGATGTGAGCCATGAACAGCCTTTCAAGGCACTTCATGGCTACCGACGTGAGTGCTACGGGTCGGTAGTCATTTAGGCAGGTTACCTTAGTGTTCTTGGGCACAGGGACTATGGTGGTCTGCTTGAAACATGTTTGGTATTACAGAATCGGTCAGGGACAGGTTGAAAATGTCAGACACTTGCCAGTTGGTCAGCGCATGCTCAGAGTACACGTCCTGGTAATATGTTACGCCCTGCGGGCTTGTGAATGTCGAACTGTTTAAAGGTCTTACTCATATCGACTACTGAGAGCGTGATCACACAGCCGCCCGGAACAGCGGATGCTCTAATGCATGGTTCAGTGTGGCTTGCCTGGAAGCGAGCATAGAAGTAATTTAGCTCGTCTGGTAGGCTCGTGTCACTGGGCAGCTCACGGCTGTGCTTCCCTTTGTAGGGAAAGGGGGATACCTAGTCAGTTGTACAACTGAAATTTGTCTTCGGCATTTAACCCAACCCCTCTGAATCAGAGAGGTGCAGGGGGGGGGGCTGCCTTAATCGACATCTACGTCTTCGGTGCCCGGGGAACAATGGGTTAACTGCTTTGCTCAGGGGCAGAACGACAGATTTTTACCTTGTCAGCTCGGGGATTCCTTTCGGTTACTGGCCCAACGCTCTAACCACTAGTTAGTCCATAATAGTTTGCAAGCCCTGCAAACTATTAACTAAAACATCCGACGAGTGTTGGAGCCGGTGTAGTACGATTCAATCTTAGTCCTGTATTGACACTTTGCCTTTTGGAGGGTTTTATTAGTCATATATACAGAATACACATGGTATACACTGTCCAACGAAATGCTTAATGGCAGGTCCCTTCAATACAATGCAACAACAAATTGGTTGATTATGTTGGATAGAAAAGTTAAAGTGACAGTGGAAACACAGGCATGTACACACACACACCTGTCCTAGTGTCTGCTTTCACTACAAGGCTCAGTCATCATGATGCCGTAACCCAGAGCAACAGCTAAACAAATACAGCCTGTCCTGCACAGATAGCAGGTGTCTGACCTTTAGTGTGGACATTTTTAGTCCGATGCATCAAATCATTATTCCATCACAGTTCGATGACCTTTATAAGTTTAAATTGTAACCGCAGTAGAAACCTGAGACGTCTAACACAACACAACAAATGCAAATATCAATGGCTTTAGCCATAGCAACCAAAACCCCGAAAGATGCACTGTGTATAATCTGTTAGGGAGGATCATCATGCGTAAATAACAGCAACCAATCAACACTGCAGTAAACTATCTGTAATGTTGCCACTTGGCAAACCTTCAGCGTAGATTGAATGTTTCAAATGCAGGCAGTGGCGGCTCAATCCATCATGATGGATCCTGTCCCTCATGTCCAGTAACGTCCCATTCCCAATGAGTTAAGTCCCACTGCGTCCCAAATGGCACCCTCTTCTCCATCTAGTGCACAACTTTTGACCAGAATCACTACTTTTGACCAGAGCCTGATGGGCCCTGGTCAAAAGTAGCGCACTACAGAGGGAATAGGGTACCAATTGGGACGCAACCCCTCTTGGCACAGGACATGGCTGAAGCCCCATATGTCATTGACTGTTAACACTCTCAACTATAAATAAAAAGATAGACAGAAGTTCCTTTGTTCAGTCAGTATCAGCTGCAGATCATCCATCACAGTGGATGGGACTTGTTTTGGGAATGCTGGTGGTGCCTCGACAATGAGAGGTGATGAGTCATGTTTTGATGTCCCTACTTTTGAGGGACTAATACCAAAAATCTCAATGTTATTGTTTGAATTTGAAGGTTCTAAATAGAATCCATGTGTTGTAGATGAGTCTGACGAACGTCAAACACATTTGTGATAAAGATACCATTATAAAAGACCAGCAGGAGAAATCTGAACATTGATGAATGTTCCTCTTGGCTCCGCATGATGTTTGTAAAGCTAGTGCTGCCATCTTGTGGCATTATAATCTTAAACGACTAAACATACTTGTATCAAACTAATGACCAAACAACTAACCTATAAACTCACTATTACCATTGTCCATGTGTCGCACTGGTGAGGGAGAAACCACACAATTTGCATCAACAACCAAAAATACAACATTGCACAGTCTCCTCTTGAGGAAAAAAATATGTCTGGAATGGAGGGATGAAACGGATTGAATTATTCACATCACCAGCTGCTACTCTGGGTGAAACGGGCTGGCAATTGTACCCCAGTGATTCCTAGTGAAGTGTGATCAGACCGAACAGCTGTATGGCTGCACTTAAAGGCCCAGTGCAGACAAAAAAAGTGATTTTCCTGTGTTTTATATATATTTCCATACTATGAGTTTGGAATAATACTATGAAATTGTGAAAATTATGATAATGCACTTTTAGTGTAGGAGCCGTTTTTTTTTTTTAAACGCCAGAAATTTCAGCCTGTTTTGGTGGTAGGGGGTTTTGGCCATGCATGCTGACATCACCATGCGGTAAATTAGTTAATAGACCAATAAGAAAGAGCGTTCCAACCTTATCTGCCAATAACAGCTATTTTTCAGTTTTCCCCTCCCCACTCAGACCACTTCCAGTCGTAGCAGAAATCTTGCTAGAGAAATTGCCCTTTGCTAAGAATCCATTTACATAAAATAAAAAATAATAAAAACAATCACTGTAAGGAACTGAACTGTTACCAAGAAATAATGATGGTACCACTTCATATGGATAGTCCATCTGTAGATGCTCTACAGACTAATCTATAGAGTATCAGCAACCTTTCAACTAACTATCTACTAACCTTAACCTTAACTCTAACCCTTATTCTAAACCTAACCTTAGCAAGCAGTCGCTTATCAACATATAGTTTGTTGATAGTAGGAGAGCATCTACAGATGGAAAATCCATCTTTCACTCTGTCTGTCTCTCGCTCGGTCTTTCTCTCTCTCTCACACACTCCATCTGTCCCTTGAGCTGATTAAATCTCTCAACCTCCCTCCTCTCGTTCCCCACTTTAATATTTCTCCCTCCGTCAGAGGCCTGGAATATGAATAGATGTGTCTAGAAGTTCATCGTTCACTGTATAAACCAGGCAGGAGGCAGCTTATATGAGTCACAGCCATTAAACCAGTAGCGACCAGGAATAGAGGACAGATACTGTGTCCTGATAGCAGCGACCAGGAATAGAGGACAGATACTGTGTCCTGATAGCAGCGACCAGGAATAGAGGACAGATACTGTGTCCTGATAGCAGCGACCAGGAATAGAGGACAGATACTGTGTCCTGATAGCAGCGACCAGGAATAGAGGACAGATACTGTGTCCTGATAGCAGCGACCAGGAATAGAGGACAGATACTGTGTCCTGATAGCAGCGACCAGGAATAGAGGACAGATACTGTGTCCTGATAGCAGCGACCAGGAATAGAGGACAGATACTGTGTCCTGATAGCAGCGACCAGGAATAGAGGACAGATACTGTGTCCTGATAGCAGCGACCAGGAATAGAGGACAGATACTGTGTCCTTATAGCAGCGACCAGGAATAGAGGACAGATACTGTGTCCTGATAGCAGCGACCAGGAATAGAGGACAGATACTGTGTCCTGATAGCAGCGACCAGGAATAGAGGACAGATACTGTGTCCTGATAGCAGCGACCAGGAATAGAGGACAGATACTGTGTCCCGATAGCAGCGACCAGGAATAGAGGACAGATACTGTGTCCCGATAGCAGCGACCAGGAATAGAGGACAGATACTGTGTCCTGATAGCAGCGACCAGGAATAGAGGACAGATACTGTGTCCTGATAGCAGCGACCAGGAATAGAGGACAGATACTGTGTCCTGATAGCAGCGACCAGGAATAGAGGACAGATACTGTGTCCTGATAGCAGCGACCAGGAATAGAGGACAGATACTGTGTCCTGATAGCAGCGACCAGGAATAGAGGACAGATACTGTGTCCCGATAGCAGCGACCAGGAATAGAGGACAGATACTGTGTCCCGATAGCAGCGACCAGGAATAGAGGACAGATACTGTGTGCTGATAGTTCTACCTGTATTAATGTGATCGCCATGGGAACTGCTGAAGAAACCAACCTAAACTTATTCTGTATCACAACAGCAATACAATTGAAGAAGAAACGAGCCAGAGAAACATTAAGACTCTGTCTCAGGTGAGACAGAGAGACATACATGCAGACACACAGACAGACAGACATACAGAAAGAAATAGAGACGTCTTCTCCCTTTCATTAAGATTTATCCCACAGCTTCCCCTGACAGCATCCTCACACTGCTTCCTCCCCTAGTTAAATAACCCAATTATTCAAGACTAACAAACACACACTTTGTTCAACTTAAGATAACAACAGCAATAGCATAACAACAATGATAATAACAACCGTAGTCAAATACTGTATATTTCCAGGTCTTACAATGCTCTAAAACTCCTCATATTACATTGTCTGCCATTTAAGGTGCACCATAAAATCTGCATTTGACATTTTCAACAAAACTCAATGTATGTTGCACCAAAACATGCCGAGGAGACAGACGATATTTTTTTCATTACGTTTTTTTCTTTTTTCTTCACAGAGTTTTCTTCCTCCCTCTTGACCTCTGTGGAATTTGATGTTTTTAAGTGATTTAAAAGTTTAGTCCATAGTTTGTTTCTTTGTTTGACACACTTCCTTTATAAGCTGTTGCAGTGTGTGGCACGCATCAACTAGATCAACCGGTGGCGTAAAGCGTGTGGAAGCCTGGTGTCTCAAAGAACTTCTGGAGAGATGGAGAGAAAAAGAGAAAGAACAGAGAAAGATAAAAATCAGCATTGTTTTCTGCTTCACTTGGGAATATGAGCTAGTTTGAAGTCTACAGTACGTGAGGCATACCGTCTATCAGACCTTATCATTCAAAGTTTTCTGCTTCAATTGGGAATATGAGCTAGTTTGAAGTCTACAGTACGTGAGGCATACCGTCTATCAGACCTTATCATTCAAAGTTTTCTGCTTCACTTGGGAATATGAGCTAGTTTGAAGTCTACAGTACGTGAGGCATACCGTCTATCAGACCAAAGTCTTCAGTTCTAGGGATGATATTCTGCACGCGTCATTATCATTAGAACCCCCTTGGGCTGTGGGGACATAAAAATGGGATATAATATGGTGCGGCAGGTAGCCTATTGGTTAGAGCGTTGGGCCAGTAACCGTAAGGTTGCTGAATCGAATACCCGAGCTGACAAGGTAAAACTATGTTGTTCTACCACTGAACAAGGCAGTTATCCCACCGTTCCCCGGGCGCTGAAGACGTGGATGTCGGTTAAAGCAGCCCCCCCGCACCTCTCTGATTCAGAGGGGTTGGGTTAAATGAGGAAGACACATTTGGAGGCATTCAGTTGTACAACTGACTAGATATCCCCCCTTTCCCCTAATATTATGTATGTTCCATTGGTCTCAGTCATATTGTTTGCTTTGTTGACATTTAATGTTTGGGTATGGCCGTCTTCGAGACCGGCTGTGGGGGTCTTGGCATAATAAAGGGGGCCTCGTTTGCCAACCTAAGGAGCATGCCAAAACAGGACTGGGATCCTCTTTCCAGTCTTGGACGTCAGCTCTCCCACACAGGGAGCTTGGGCAGCGTGCCCAGAGGCTAGGGCCCAGGCTTGGGGATAGTGGTAAAGGTTTGGAGTCCCCTCTCTGTAAACTCTAGTAATGGTTGTAGCTAACTACAGGATGCATACCTTTAGCATAAGATCCAAACTGTGCTTCTCTTTACACATGCTGGTAATGTGGGTATAGAGTTATGGATTGTGTACATCCTAGAGTGCTATATACTGATACAGTGATAGAATGCTTCATTTGAAATGTTAAAATGATATGGTATGTCTGGTTCTAATCCTGACCTGCATAGCTACCTGCAGCATGCTGAGGCTTCATGGAACCCGTTTTCATCAGGAAGGGCTCTCCTCCCTCGAAGGCCAGGATTGGGTCACTGACGATGCCACTCCCCGGTTTTCCCGGCCCACCGTTGCTGCTCCTGCTGTGATTGGACAGCTGGATGATCTGCTCAAAGTCAGCTGCCTTCCCATTGGCTGAGAGGCCATTCTGGTGCATGGCTGGCCGGACAACATTCAGCACAGGGCTGGATTCTGCTTCAATCTGCTGCATTTTAGGAGCTGCATGAAAAAAAACAAGCAAAGTTGCTATCTTTAAATGACAAATAAAATGGTCCTTGACTGAGTGTTCTCTCTCTAATTGAATGTAATATTTTAGGGATGACTGAGTGACTGAGTGTTCTCTCTCTAATTGAATGTAATATTTTGTAACTGTCTTGTCTTTTAATCATGACAATATTTGTTAGCATCCAAGACCACTTTGTAAATAAGTGCCATCCTCTTGGGATCTAATGCACATCCCAGCTAACACTTCTAGGTAGAGAGAACATTTTTGTAATGTTACCTGTAATGTTCCCCTAACGTTTGATTGTCCAGTTATCAGTTATTTAGGGGAACATTCTATCTATGTCAAACAGAACATGACCAGAACGTGGTTACCATGTTCTCAGAATATCCTTTTGACGTTGACGCCGATTAAGATAAGCAGAATTAGGTTTTTACATGGCTATTGCATAATCTGCTTACTGCCATAATTGGTTCAATATCAAATTATTTGAACTCACAACCTCTTGGTTCATGGTACTCTGGACCCCCCCCCCCCCCCCCCCCCTCCCCTCCTCCTCCTCCCCCCTAGGCAGGAATGTAGATCTGGAAGAAATGGATCGGTGTAAGGCTGTGACTGGACTTTGAAGTAAATCTTAACTCTGTTAAAAGTAAACTCAAGAAAAACTTGTATTGATCGTAGTGATTCAGGAGGATCATTAAAACAGGTTCACATGTCCCACCAACATCACACAACTATACCGAAAGCCTTTAAAATTGCTGAAATAAGTAGGCCTAAATCAAATCAATGATGAAAATAGTACGAGTACAGACACGGTGGCGTGGTGGGGAAATCTGAGTACAGTGAATCAAGAGGTTGTGACTTGAAATCCCAGGTGAGGACACGTTGAATAATAACTACTTTATTAAAAACATACACAATGTAATCAAATATGTAAGTTGAAAAAATGATGTTAAAAGCACTGTGTGTGTTTGTATCTCTAATCTTGCCAACAGACACAGAGCTATGAACGGTTCACTGGTTCACCAATCAGAGCCTCGATTGGCTCAGCAACAAGGCAAGATGTGTCATGAAACACTCTTTTTTTAGAACGTTTCTATGGGACCATCAGGTGACATCCTGACAACTAATACACAGAAATGTTCCTGCAAAGTTCCCATGAAACGTGTCTAGAACATTAATATGTTATGTTCTGAGAACATGGTAACCATGTTCTGTGTATGTTTTGCGAGACGTTTATGGAATATTCTCCTACCCCTCAGAAAACTGGACACATAAACGTTCTTGCAACGTTTCCATGAAGCGTGTCGAGAACATATCTTAAATTCTGAGAACATGGTAACCATGTTCTGGGTAAGTTCTATTTGACATTAAGGGGATGGTCTCTTGGAAAAATTCCTTGCACATCACTGGAACATCGCTAAGAAAACGTTAGTTAAAAGCCTCATGAAACTCTTAAGGGAACGGTCTCTAAAGTTGTGGGAAGGTTTGTTGTTAGCTGGGATGTCGTATAATTTTATTTTTTACCCAAATTGATTTTTATCAAATCAAATCACAGGTTGAAGGAGACAGCAGAATGGCACTGTAGAGACAGCAGAATGGCACTGTAGAGACAGCAGAATGGCACTGTATGTAACTTACCTTTACTGTTCTTCGTAGCATCTTTGCCATTGACCTGTGCTGGAGAATTAGACTCATTCGGCAGTGAAGGCTAGAAGAACAAAAAAATGGGACAAATGGTTGCTGTGTATCACACAAGGTTGCTACACATTGGTGGTGGATGAGGTGTTATTATCAAGAAGTGCTTTGAACACCTGGACAGACACTATTATGAATTCAGTGATTTAAATAAGAAAACATACACTGTATAATCTTTCATCTGAACAAAGGGTCTAGAAGGGTTGTTATATGAAGCATAGATAGGACTTACATCAATCCCCTTTTGTCCTGCATCAGTACTTTTACGAGTTCTCTTCATGATTTCCTCAAGGCGCTGTGGAGTTCAACAGCAGAGGCAGGAGTTGTCAGCTGCTGGATTTGATTATTGACAACTAATGCACTTTAACATATTTCATTTAAGGCTGGGAGCTTTTCCTAGTCAGGATACAATTTGATCAAAAACTACCGGTTCTATATTTATGTATAAAGTATAAAGTAAAGACAAGTTAGACTTTTTCAATCTGAGTCCCCTTCATCCATCCATCCCTCCTCCCTCATCCCCTCCATCCCTCATCCCCTCCATCCCTCATCTCTCCTCCCTCCATCCCTCCTCCCCTCATCTCTCCTCCCTCCATCTCATCTCTCCTCCCTCCATCTCTCCTCCCTCATCTCTCCTCCCCTCATCCCTCCTCCCCTCATCCCTCCATCCCTCATCTCTCCTCCTTCCATCTCTCCTCCCTCCATCTCTCCTCCCTCCATCTCATCTCTCCTTCCTCCTCCCTCCATCTCTCCTCCCCCCATATCTCCTCCCTCCATCCCTCCTCCCTCCATCTCTCCTCCCTCCTCCCCCCATCCCTCCTCCCCCATCTCTCCACCCCTCCTCCCTCCCCTCATCCCTCCTCCCTCCACCCCTCCTCCCTCCATTCATCCCTCCATCCCTCCTCCCCTCATCCCTCCACCCCTCATCTCTCCTCCCCTCATCTCTCCACCCCTCCATCTCTCCTCCCTCCATCTGTCCTCCCTCCATCCCTCATCCCCTCATCCCTCATCTCTCCTCCCTCCTCCCTCCATCTCTCCATCCCTCCTCCCTCCCTCGATCTCCTCTCTCCTCCCTCCTCCCTCCATCTCATCTCTCCTCCCTCCATCTCATCTCTCCTCATCTCTCCATCTCTCCATCCCTCCTCCCCTCCATCTCTCCTCCCTCCATCTGTCCTCCCTCCATCCCTCATCCCCTCATCCATCATCTCTCCATCCCTCCTCCCCTCATCTCTCCTCCCTCCATCTCTCCTCCCTCCATCTCTCCTCCCTCCATCTCTCCTCCCTCCATCCCTCCTCCCCTCCCCCCTCTTCCCCTCCATCCCTCCTCATCTCTCCACCTTCTTTCTCTCCAGGCGCGCCTGTTCCTCCTTCTGAAAGTGCTTCTCTCTCTCCAGGCGCTGACGCTCCGCCTCCTCACGAGCTTTGACCTCGGCCTCCTCCCTCTGACACAGACGGGACAAAACAACATCATCAATACGATCATCAATACTATGGAAAGCCCATTTATCTTCATAGGATGTTCATCATGCTATTAAGACTACAGGGAAATGACTCAACAAGGGAATCGTGTCAGTCTAGATAAAACCCAAATTTCATATAATATCAAATGATGGAATGTAAAAATAATTATTAGCAAATGAATACAAGAGTAGATTAATGTCCCCTTTTCTAACCACTAGGTGGCACCATATTCCCAGACTAGGCTGTAGTAGGCTGTAGGGCAGGGCTTGATATCTCCCTGTAATAATGCCATTACACAGCTCACTGGGTCTTTTGAGTCATCAGTACTAAATAGGTGATGCATGGAGGGATGAAAACAAAGCTGTGATCACATCAGTTCCAAACTAACCACCGGGCTATACCACAGGCAGCAAATATCTAAATAACCACATCCATCAAAAGAACAAGGTTGCTATGCTTCATAAACAGTGCAAAACACAGGTTGTATACAGTTGAGTAACTACAGATGTTTGCAATGACGTTTTTATGTTCAAAGTTGCCTGGAAGATAAAACTTGCTGTGTCATGGTTCATGAGATAGCTGAAAAATATTGTATGAATATGATGTCTCACCATCTTGACACACACTGCAAGGAAGATGGCTGCTGGCAGTGTCGAACAAACAGCAAATTGCACTGGTCTTCCCTCGGGGGAGACTGGACTCAAGCATGTCTGAATGCTACAGGCAGGGGTAGTGGGAACACTGTCACTATCTATCCCCTGTCAGCCCACTGCAGTGCGGAGCAGAGACGGGGACAGGGGGAGGACAGAGCTGTCACTATCCCACTCTGACAACGGCTCTCTCAGCTCCAATAAATTCTGGGCATCTGCCTAGAGAAGGCATGGTGACAATGACATGCTGATTGTAGGCCTTACAGCACACATGCCTGTCCCCTCAAACAGCAAACATTCCCTCTCATAACGTTACCTCGACCTAAGATCAGTCAACCTGTGTCATACGTCTTCTTCTACGCTGTACGTCAAGACTGCCTGTCGATCTCGCACCTGTTTCTGCAGGCGTTGGTTCTCCTCCTGTTCCGCCTTGGCTTTCTCCTTCGCCTCCTTCTCCTCCTCCAGGCGCTGGGCCTCGTCTCTCAGAAGCTGCTCCTTCGCCATGAGGCGTGCCTCCTCCTCCCTGCGCCTCCTCTCCTCCGCCTGCCGAGCCATGCCCTCCTCACGAGCAATCCTGCATGGGGAGCATGCTCAGTCAGGTCCGCACATGCTCATACAGTATATGCTCACACTGGATGGCATTTTCAAATCAACACACAACATGACACATATCAATGTATGGTACACACTTGTCTTGGACATTAGGCAAACAGTAAACCATTCATATGTCTATAGACTGGGGTTTATTTAACTATGGGTCGGGACCCAAATCGGTCCCTGGTCATGTGAAAGGTGGGTCGCGAGTTATGAGAATACATCTATCTATACATCACACACTATTTATTTTTTATTTGGGTCATTGGAGAACAATTTGGGTCACGGGAAGACAGTCAATTTCTCATTTGTGCCTTGAGCTAAAAAGTTGAAGAACCCCTACTATAGACAGACAAACAGACAGACACGACACTCCAATCGATAACATTCAATAATACTACAGTACTATAATAACCAACTCAATGACATGTCTAAACAATTCCAGCCAGGGTCTGACTGACCGTTTCCTCTTCTCCTGCTCCAGGCGCTCCTGCTCCTCTCTCTCCCGTTGCTCCCGGGCCTGTCTGCGTTTCTCAGCCAGGACTCGAGCTGCTTCCTCTGGGTCGTTGGTGCCGGCTGAGGGCCTGGAAGCCACAGTGGCAGCAGTAGATGAGGTAGCCGGGGCAGATGAGGCAGCCGGGGCAGATGAGACAGCTGGGGCAGTTGTGGGAGTTGAGGCAGCAGAGGCAGTCAGCTGTAGGTTTGAGGCTTGGGTAGAGGCGGCCACTGTGACTGGTGCACTAAGAGATGTTTGTGTCACCGGCGCCGAAGACACCATTATAGCAGGAACATTACTGGAGCCTGTACGAGCAAGAGAGACAGGAGAGGCCTCTGTTTCACATCTGAAGCCACACGATGGACCATAACCGTGGAATATACTTCAAGGTTCATATGAAGCAAACATCATAGAGTTGATACAATGTGTGTTTTCTCAAGGCAGAGAGGGCAAGAAGTAACAGCTGAAAATAAACATCCTGGAGCTTGGATACGGTAACCACGGCGAACAAACTTACTCTTTGTCTCCTCAGGAGTGTCTGGCTGATGGGGCTTGTTGTTAGTTTCCACGGTGACCGGCTGAAGCTGTACCCTGACAGGGGTCTGGGCTCTTTTGGGGCGGGTCTTGGTGCCTGTGGGGATCTTCTTGCCCGTGGAGGGGGTCTTGGGAGCCATTGGAGGGCAGGGGGACAACAGTTTGCTTTTGGGGGCCACAGGTGAAGGAGGTCGGTTTTGGGGTTTTGGGGTACTGCTGCAGGATAAGAGATGAAAAGAGATAAGTGGGGAAGAGAGGGAAGGAGAAGGGAGGGAGGAGGGAGGGAGGAGGCAGGGAGGAGGGAAGGAAGGAAGAGGGAGGGAGAAGATTCTTAGTGTCTGGAACTCTATTGGAGGGATGCAACACATTTCTTCCACAAGAAATGTCATTATTTGGTGTTTTGTTGATGGTGGTGGAAATCACTGTCTCAGGCGCTGCTCAGGAATCATCCATAAGTGTTCAATTGGGTTGAGATCTGCTGACTGAGACGGCCATGGCATACATCGTTTTCATGCTCATCAAACCATTCAATGACCACTCGTGACCTGTGGATGGAGGCATTGTCATCCTATGGGGGCATAGTCATTGTAGCCAAAATAATGGGCAAAATTATGGCCTGCCCAGCATTTTTAATATATGACCTTAAGCATGATGGGATGTTAATTGCTGAGGAATTGCTTAGGAACCCCACCTTTGTGAAAGCACCTGCTTTCAATATATTTAATCTCCCTAATTTAATGAAGTGTTTCCTTTATTTGGGCAGAGACCTGTAGTATAGGACAGTTTAGAGTAGTTCTACTGTTTGGCACAAGACAGATTCTGGGCTCTACTCCATCCTATGTTCTGTGTTCTGTAATCTGTGTTCTGTGTTTTGTAATCTGTGTTTTGTAATCTGTGTTTTGTAATCTGTGTTTTGTAATCTGTAATATGTGTTCTGTAACCTGTAATATGTGTTCTGTAATATGTGTTCTGTAACCTGTGTTCTGTAACCTGTGTTCTGTAACCTGTGTTCTGTAACCTGTGTTCTGTAACCTGTGTTTTGTAATCTGTGTTTTGTAATCTGTGTTTTGTAATCTGTGTTTTGTAATCTGTGATCTGTGTCCTGTAATCTGCAATATGTGTTTTGTAATCTGTGGTCTGTTATCTGTAATTTGTGTTCTGTAATCTGTGTTCTGTAATCTGTGTTCTGTAATCCGTGTCCTGTAATCCGTGTCCTGTAATCCGTGTCCTGTAATCCGTGTCCTATAATCCGTGTCCTATAATCCGTGTCCTGCAATCCGTGTCCTGTGATCAGTGTCCTGTGTCATTCTGTGTCATGTGTCCTGTGTCCTGTAATCAGTGTCTTGTGTTCTGTGTCATGTGTCCTGTGTCCTGTGTCCTAACAATACCTGAACTCCGGCCTGGATCTGGTCGGCGTTGGGAACTTCTTCAGAACTTTCTCTTTTTCATTCTCCCTCTCCTTGTCTTTCTTCTCTTTCTTCTTCTTATCCAACTTTGAGAAACAAAAAGGGTGAACCGTTATGGCAGAATACCTGGAATTACACTATAGTGTGTGTGTGTTAACATGTATGCTTGAACATGTGTGTGTGTGTTAACATGTATGCTTGAACATGTGTGTGTGTGAGGGCGTGCGCTGACCAGCGTTGAGTTCCGTCGGCGTTGGCGCTGTGTGATGTCAGGCGTGCTGGCGGACACTCCTCCCCTCCAGCGTTCGGAGGAGTCCCGGTGAGGGTGGTGGTGGGAGCAGGCGTCCAGGGGGCTGGCGGAGGCTGAACGGGAGTAGTGGTGAGAGTCTAAGTACATCACAGAGATGAAGAAAGCAGGCAGGAAAGACAAGGTCAGGTCAGGAACCCTAAAAATTACAGTAGTGATCATGATAGGCCACCTATTGAAAATGTAACAGTGGCAGACACACTTAGTCAGCGTGGATCTCTGGCCAGCTGTGATCCTTATTAGTCATATTGGGCTCTGCAGGAATTAACTGACTGAGTTTACTTCCCCTGTCAGAAATAATGCATGAGACAAAGATAGTGTAACTAGTGGTTGTCTGGTGTATACTGTAACTAGTGGTCGTCTGGTGTATACTGTAACTAGTGGTCGTCTGGTGTATACTGTAACTAGTGGTCTTCTGGTGTATACTGTAACTAGTGGTAGTCTGGTGTATACTGTAACTACTGGTCGTCTGGTGTATACTGTAACTAGTGGTAGTCTGGTGTATACTGTAACTAGTGGTAGTCTGGTGTATACTGTAACTAGTGGTAGTCTGGTGTATACTGTAACTAGTGGTCGTCTGGTGTATACTGTAACTAGTGGTCGTCTGGTGTATACTGTAACTAGTGGTCGTCTGGTGTATACTGTAACTAGTGGTAGTCTGGTGTATACTGTAACTAGTGGTCGTCTGGTGTATACTGTAACTAGTGGTCGTCTGGTGTATACTGTAACTAGTGGTCGTCTGGTGTATACTGTAACTAGTGGTCGTCTGGTGTATACTGTAACTAGTGGTACTCTGGTGTATACTGTAACTAGTGGTACTCTGGTGTATACTGTAACTAGTGGTACTCTGGTGTATACTGTAACTAGTGGTCGTCTGGTGTATACTGTAACTAGTGGTAGTCTGGTGTATACTGTAACTAGTGGTAGTCTGGTGTATACTGTACTGTAACTAGTGGTAGTCTGGTGTATACTGTACTGTAACTAGTGGTAGTCTGGTATATACTGTAACAAGTGGTAGTCTGGTGTATACTGTAACTAGTGGTCGTCTGGTGTATACTGTAACTAGTGGTAGTCTGGTGTGTACTGTAACTAGTGGTAGTCTGGTGTGTACTGTAACTAGTGGTAGTCTGGTGTATACTGTAACTAGTGGTAGTCTGGTGTGTACTGTACTGTAACTAGTGGTAGTCTGGTGTATACTGTAACTAGTGGTAGTCTGGTGTGTACTGTACGGTAACTAGTGGTAGTCTGGTGTATACTGTACCTAGTGGTAGTCTGGTGTATACTGTAACTAGTGGTAGTCTGGGGTATACTGTACTGTAACTAGTGGTAGTCTGGGGTATGTATGCTGTAAATTCCCCTTCACTGGAAAACAAGGGAGAGAAAGAATAAAGGTTCCTGTAGGGGTCAGAGGTCACTCACAGGGGTCCCGGGAGTCGCTAGTGTTGAGCAGGGTCACGGCGCTGCGGCTACGGGCCAGGAAAGACAGGGTGGGGGTCATGAGCCGCTCCACGATGCGGCTCTCCCACGGACTAAGACGCAGACTGCGGGCTGGCAGACACAAGAGGGCGCTGTCAGTACCTGGGTGCTCTTACACACACACACACCCTGCAGAGTCCCCAGAATCAGACCCCCAGTAGTGCACCACCAGGTTACCCACCGTTCCCCAGTCACTCACTGACAACCCTGCAGCACAGCATTTCATCCCACAACACAAACTGATCACTGTCTGATCACACTTAATAACTGTAGCTATTTCACCCTGACCACTTTTACTACATACTGTAGAGACAGACTTCACTCCAGTTAAACATGATGGACAGGTGGAGAAATCTGGAGATGTTTCACCTACATGTACACTACCAGTCAAAAGTTTGGACACACCTACTCATTGCATTTTTTTTTTTCACGTTTAAAAAAAAACTATTTTCTACATTGTAGAATAATAGTGAAGACATGAAAACTATGAAATAACACATATAGAATCATGTAGTAACCAAAAAAGTGTTAAACAAATCAAAATATATTTTATATTTGAGATTCTTCAAAGTAGCCACACTTTGCCTTGATGACAACTTTGTACACTCTTGGCATTCTCTCAACCAGCTTCCTGAGGTAGTCACCTGGAATGCATTTCAATGAACAGGTGTGCCTTGTTAAAAGTTAATTTGTGGAATTTCTTTCCTTCTTAATGCGTTTGAGCCAATCAGTTGTGTTGTGACAAGGTAGGTAGGGGTGGTATACAGACGATAGCCCTATTTGGTAAAAGACCAAGTCCATAATATGGCAAGAACAGCCCAAATAAGCAAAGAGAAACGACAACCCATCAACTGACATGAAGGTCAGTCAATACGAAAAATGTCAAGAACCTTGAAAGTTTCTTCAAGTGCAGTCGCAAATACCATCAAGCGCTATGATGAAACTGGCTCTCATGAAGACCGCCACAGGAAAGGAAAACCCAGAGTTACCTCTGCTGCAGAGGATAAGTTACCAGCCTCAGAAATTGCAGCTCAAATAAATGTCTCACAGAGTTCAAGTAACAGACACATCTCAACATCAACTGTTCAGAGGAGACTGTGTGAATCAGGCCTTCATGGTCGAATTGCTGCAAAGAAACCACTACTAAAGGAAACAAATAAGAAGAAGAGACATGCTTGGGCCAAGAAACAAGAGCAATGGACATTAGACTGGTGGAAATCTGAGTCCAAATTTGAGATTTTTGGTTCCAACCACTGTGTCTTCTCGAGACGCAGAGTAGGTGAACGGATGATCTCCGCATGTGTGGTTCCCACCGTGAAGCATGGAGGAGGAGGTGTGATGGTGTGGAGATGATTTGCTAGTTACACTGTCTGTGATTTATTTAGAATTCAAGGCACACTTAACCAGCATGGCTACCACAGCAATCTGCAGCGATACACCATCCCATCTGGTTTGCGCTTAGTGGGACTATCATTTGTTTTGTAACAGGACAACGACCCAACACACCTCCAGGCTGTGTAAGGGCTATTTGACCAAGAAGGAGAGTGATGGAGTGCTGCATCAGATGACCTGGCCTCCACAATCACCTGACCTGAACCCAATTCAGATTCAGTGAGTTGGACCGCAGAGTGAAGGATAAACAGCCAACAAGTGCTTGGAACTCCTTCAAGACTGTTGGAAAAGCATTCCAGGTGAAGCTGGTTGAGAAAATGCCAAGAGTGTGCAGTCATCAAGGCAAAGGGTGGCTACTTTGAAGAATCTAAAATGTAAATTTTGATTTGTTTAACACTTTTTTGGTTACTACATGATTCCATATGTGTTATTTCATAGTGTTGATGTCTTCACTGTTATTCCACAATGTAGAAAATAGTAAAAATAAAGAAAAACCCTTGAATAAGTAGGTGCATCCAAACTTTTCAGTGGTACTGTACATGTCACATACCTCATAACGTCACAGATCACACACATAACAATATAACTGCTCAACTGCTACATTTCCTCCATACAAAAAGAATAACAACTTACTTGCCATCCACAATACATGTGTAAATATTGGACTATAAATTGTGCTTTCCTGTATAATACGTATGCTAAAATGTTTATTCTAGTCTGAGACATTTACTTTATGTTCGTATACTTATATTTTATTATTTCTTATTGTTGTTGCATTGTCGAGAAGAAACCTGTGCGTAAGCATTTGGTTGGACGGTGTATAACCATGTGTATCCCGTACAAACATACATTGAAAATGTTGAAATCATGTAGTTCTTCTTCCCAAATGACTTGTCATTCAAAAACACACCACCCATAAAGCCATGACTGTCTAGCAGGCCTACGCTCCAGCCAGACCTAGCCATGCTGACAGAGGCATGCTACATCAGATCCTCAGCATTAGAGCCTACGTTACTCCTGGGATGCTGTGAGTAAGACTCACTCTTATGCCATTAGTTCAGAATCATATGTTTGTTTGTCATATTATATTTTAGGCTGCGTCCCAAATGGCAGACTATTTCCCCACATAGTGCACTACTTTTTGACCAGGGTCCACAGGGCTCTGTTTAAAAGTAGTGCACTATGTGGGAATAGGGTGCCATTTGGGACACAACCCTCATGACAAACACTCAAGAACAATCATAACTGGAACAAATGTAATGTCAGAGCAAATGGCTTTTGAACGTCGGGCGTCCCTGAAATCATTTGTCCCTAAAACGACGTCAATTTCAGAAAGTTACAAAACAGTGTGTGGGTCAAAGGGTGCTACATTGTAGTGATGGAACCAGACTGGTGAATTTGTGAGAGCCCTCTGTGTGAGATTTTCTGTGTGGAGGAGATTTAGGTGGAGAAATGACCCAAACCTTTTGAAGATGAGATGAGAATAGGGACACGTTCCGTATTACAGTACCTCCAGTAGGCTAAAGAGTCTGACCTGAGTCTCTCATAAACTTCATTCTAAGTAACTGGCATCTTCAGCATCTTCAATGGGCCATTGATAGTATCGTACAATTGAATGTTAACATAGGCATCACAAGTAACAGCATTCTATAGAGACTCCACTGCTATATAACTGATTTATGGTGTGGGCCCTAATTGTTAGATCAAGTCAGCTATGCTAAGGAGCGTCCCAAACGGTACCATAACCCTTATTTAGTGCCCTTCTTTTTTACCAGCCCCCATAGGGCTCTGGTTAAAAGTAGTGCACTATACTGTATACTGTATAGGGTGCAGTTTGGGACACAACTCGTGTGGATCACTCAGCTCTCTCTGTATGCTTTAACTGATGGCATGTCACACAGAATGTTGCCCCATTGACTCTTTAACTGATGGCATGCCACACAGAATGTTGCCCCATTGACTCTTTAACTGATGGCATGCCACACAGAATGTTGCCCCATTGACTCTTTAACTGATGGCATGCCACACAGAATGTTGCCCCGTTGACTCTTTAACTGATGGCATGCCACACAGAATGTTGCCCCGTTGACTCTTTAACTGATGGCATGCCACACAGAATGTTGCCCCATTGACTCTTTAACTGATGGCATGCCACACAGAATGTTGCCCCATTGACTCTTTAACTGATGGCATGCCACACAGAATGTTGCCCCGTTGACTCTTTAACTGATGGCATGCCACACAGAATGTTGCCCCGTTGACTCTTTAACTGATGGCATGCCACACAGAATGTTGCCCCGTTGACTCTTTAACTGATGGCATGCCACACAGAATGTTGCCCCATTGACTTTTTAACTGATGGCATGCCACACAGAATGTTGCCCCATTGACTCTTTAACTGATGGCATGCCACACAGAATGTTGCCCCGTTGACTCTTTAACTGATGGCATGCCACACAGAATGTTGCCCCATTGACTCTTTAACTGATGGCATGCCACACAGAATGTTGCCCCGTTGACTCTTTAACTGATGGCATGCCACACAGAATGTTGCCCCATTGACTCTTTAACTGATGGCATGCCACACAGAATGTTGCCCCGTTGACTCTTTGCTCAGCAATGAAGTCAGACTGGAATCAGAAACTGGAATCAGAAAAAATGCTGTTTATAGAGGAACATCTCAACATGTCCTCTTAAGCATTATCCTGTAATAACAACATTGAATGCGTACACACACACACACACGCACACACACACAGTCACGCACACAGTCACACACACACACACACACAGTCAAGCACGCACACATTCACCCAAGCACAGAAAGTTCACAATCACAACAGCAACACCAAGAAGCTGATGATAAGCGTGAGTCGTGACACTTCTTTTCTGCAGATGCATGTAAAGCACATTTAGGATGGCACCGATCAGGGAATGGAAAACACTGAAAAGCTTTGACTATCCCATAAAATTGACTGGTTCATATTATTTAATGGACCAGGGGTCACCTTCGCTGTATTTTGGATAGATAATTTTCACAAAGTGTTTTATGGTTAATAACCCAACTAGGCCCGGGCCTGTTGCTAAGCAACAGTGAGACGGCTTATTTTCTCCTTCAATGCGGCAAGACATTTACTGCTGCTGCCTGATATAGTGAACACCTGGTAAATAAGTCCTGGGTCTCTAAAAAACATCAGGCTATTTTAGGCATACGTATATCCCACAGCCAGAACATTCTAACTGCTAAGTCGACTGGATTTCATATGGCAGATCCAGGAAAATATCGGTCTGCTGAGAGAGGACATTCTGTGTAAAGTATTTAATATTGACTTGACTGAGTATTGAATTTGTCGGGAAGATCAATAAAAGCTGACTGCATGTAGTCAGTTATGAGTGACATGACAACTTCTGATGGCGAAGTTCCAGAGGGTGGAAGAGGACTTGGACAGCCATCTAAAAAAATGGATGACGAGCTAATGGAATATATTATAGCAACCTGATGACCTCTCTATCTAAGATCTCCTTTACCTAAGATCTCAACTACCTAAGATCTCCTCCATCTAGGATCTCCTCCGCCTAAGATCTCCTCCGCCTAAGATCTCCTCCGCCTAAGATCTCCTCCGCCTAAGATCTCCTCCATCTAGGATCTCCTCCATCTAGGATCTCCTCCATCTAGGATCTCCTCTGCCTAAGACCTCCTCCATCTAGGATCTCCTCCATCTAGGGTCTCCTCCATCTAGGGTCTCCTCCATCTAGGGTCTCCTCCATCTAGGGTCTCCTCCATCTAGGGTCTCCTCCATCTAGGGTCTCCTCCGCCTAAGATCTCCTCCGCCTAAGATCTCCTCCATCTAAGATCTCCTCCATCTAAGATCTCCTCCATCTAAGATCTCCTCCATCTAAGATCTCCTCCATCTAAGATCTCCTCCACCTAGATCTCCTCCACCTAGATCTCCTCCACCTAAGATCTCCTCTACCTAAGATCTCCTCTACCTAAGATCTCCTCTACCTAAGATCTCCTCTACCTAAGATCTCCTCTACCTAAGATCTCCTCTACCTAAGATCACCTCTACCTAAGATCTCCTCTACCTAAGACCTCCTCTACCTAAGACCTCCTCTACCTAAGATCTCCTCTACCTAAGATCTCCTCTACCTAAGATCTCCTCTACCTAGATCTCCTCCACCTAGATCTCCTCCGCCTAAGGTCTCCTCCATCTAGGGTCTCCTCCATCTAGGGTCTCCTCCGCCTAAGACCTCCTCCGCCTAAGACCTCCTCCGCCTTAGACCTCCTCCGCCTTAGACCTCCTCCGCCTAAGACCTCCTCCGCCTAAGACCTCCTCCGCCTAAGACCTCCTCCGCCTAAGATCTCCTCCGCCTAAGATCTCCTCCATCTAAGATCTCCTCCATCTAAGATCTCCTCCATCTAAGATCTCCTCCATCTAAGATCTCCTCCATCTAAGACCTCCTCCATCTAAGATCTCCTCCATCTAAGATCTCCTCCATCTAAGATCTCCTCCATCTAAGATCTCCTCCATCTAAGATCTCCTCCATCTAAGATCTCCTCCATCTAAGATCTCCTCTACCTAGATCTCCTCCACATGTTATTACTGTACATGTGATAATTAGATAAAGAGTTCATCAACGACTATCTGACCATTTACATTACACTATCTTTACGTTATGGTGGAAAATTGCAAGATTATTTTATAATACTTTTATTGCATCAAATTGTTGTTTTATGTAACAGAATATAGTATTCGTATAACTATTGTGTGTGTGTTCTACTGAGGATGGGCCTCTGGGAGATAACACTGACAGGAGATTTACAATGTCTTTTGGGTGATAAAACCTAAAGAGCATTCCAGAGCATGAGTTAATGTTTCTGTTCTATATGGTACCAGGGAGAGATGACCCCAGGCCAGACCCTGGTCTGTAGACAAAAATGACTGTTTTTACAGCAGATACTGTCTGCTATGAATTATAGGCATCTTTCATACAAATCTTAACCGTGTGACCTATTCTATATATCTGTTGTTCGTCATGTAGGTTGAAAGGGGTGTATCTTGGCTATATAATACCTTTGTACTTTTGTCTCAACGAATCATCTGAGGGTGATTCGTCGACCAGCCATCGCTATTGCAAAACTCTCACTAATAAAGATTTAGTTTAAGTATAACTCTGACTTGTGTGATAAGTTTGTCTCTCCTCATTTTATAGTAAAGAAATGAACCACCACACCATTTACATGACACTATATATCTACATTACACTATCTATCTACATGACACTATATATCTACATTACACTATCTATCTACATGACACTATCTATCTACATGACACTATATATCTACATTACACTATATATCTACATGACACTATCTATCTACATGACACTATCTATCTACATTACACTATCTATCTACATGACACTATCTATCTACATTACACTATCTACATTACACTATCTACATTACACTATCTATCTACATTATACTATCTATCTACATTACACTATCTACATTACACTATCTACATTACACTATCTATCTACATTATACTATCTATCTACATGACACTATCTATCTACATTACACTATCTATCTACATTATACTATCTATCTACATTACACTATCTACATTACACTATCTACATTACACTATCTATCTACATTATACTATCTATCTACATTACACTATCTATCTACATTACATTATCTGACCATTTACATTACACTAGTCTTCTTCCAAGCCAAAATGGAGAATCCTTAGCATTAGATGAAACATTAGCCACAGTCACATTACAATACCCATCACCACCGAATCACACCATCATGAACACTGCACCACACCACACCACACCTCCACCACCTCCACCACCACCTCCTCTACCACCACCTCTACCACCACCACACCTCTACCACCACACCTCTACCACCACCACACCTCCACCATCTCCACCACCACCACACCTCTACCACCACCACACCTCCCCCATCTCCACCTCTACCACCACCACACCTCTACCACCACACCTCCACCATCTCCACCACCACCTCCACCACCACCACCTCTACCACCACCACACCTCCACCATCTCCACCACCACCACACCTCCACCACCACCACCTCTACCACCACCACACCTCTACCACCACCACACCTCTACCACCACCACACCTCTACCACCACCACACCTCTACCACCACCACCACCACACCTCTACCACCACACCTCTACCACAACCACACCTCTACCACCACCACACCTCCACCATCTCCACCTCTACCACCACACCTCTACCACCACCACACCTCCACCATCTCCACCACCACCACCACCACACCTCCACCACCACCACACCTCCACCACCACCACCTCTACCACCATCTCCACCTCTACCACCATCTCCACCACCACCACCACACCTCTACCACCACCACACCTCCACCACCACCACACCACCTCCTCACCTCCTCCATCTCTACCACCACCACCACCACCACCACCACATCACCTCTACCCACACCACCACCATCTCTACCACCACCACCTCTACCCACACCACCACCATCTCTACCACCACCACCTCTACCCACACCACCACCACCACCACCTCTACCACCTCCATCTCTACCACCACCACCACCTCCACCACCACCACCACCTTTACCACCACCACCACACCACCACACCTCCACCACCACCACCTCCATCTCTACCACCACCACCTCCACCACCACCACCTTTACCACCACCACCACCACCACACCTTCATCTCTACCACCACCACCACCACCACCACACCTTCATCTCTACCACCACCACCACCACCACACCTCCACAACCACCACACCTCCACCACCTCCACCTCTACCCCCAACACCACCACCACCACCTCTACCCCCACCACCACACCCCACCACCTCTACCACCACCACCTCTACCCCCACCACCACCACACCACCTCCACCTCTACCCCCACCACCTCTACCACACCTCCACCACCACCACCTTTACCACCACCACCACCACCACCAAACCTTCATCTCTACCACCACCTCCACCACCTCCACCTCTACCCCCAACACCACCACCACCACCTCTACCTCTACCCCCACCACCTCTACCCCCACCACCACCACCTCCACCTCTACCCCCAACACCACCACCACCACCTCTACCCCCACCACCTCTACCCCCACCACCTCTACCCCCACCACCCCCACCACCACCACACCACCTCTACCCCCACCACCACCACACCACCTCTACCCCCACCACACCACCTCTACCCCCACCACCACCACACCACCTCTACCCCCACCACCACCACACCACCTCTACCACACCACCACCACATCACCTCTACCCCCACCCCACCACACCACCTCTACCCCCACCACCACCACACCACACCACCCCCACCACCACCACACCACCTCCACCCACACCACATCACCTCCACCACCTCCACCACACCTCAACCACACTTCCACCACCTCCACCTCTACCACCTCCACACCAGCACAGCTTATGACCAACAGCAGAGTGGAGGACAACCAATGAGTGTGGAATAGAAGGGTGTCGTGACTGAAGTGACAGAACCCTATATACACCAATAGAGGAAAAAAATGATCACAAAATATGGAATAATATAGATGTCTGGTCTGATCAAAAATTCAACAACATCAAATCAACAAAACCATGATGCACACGAGAGCGGGGATGTGAGACGGGTAATGTAGTGTTGTAAGGATAGGAAATGATTGGTCACCAGGCAACAGGCAGGCAGGCAGGCAGGCCACCAGGCAGGCAGGCAGGCCACCAGGCCACAGTTAAAACAAAAAACTAAAACCAGGTAGTAAGGAGGATCTGAGAGGAGAAGGGAGTGGGGAGGAGGGGAGGAGGGTAGGAGGGGGACTGATATAAAGGCCTGGTGGACATTGACGCGGGTCGGTCATCCTTACTTCTGTTGGGGGAGTTCCAGAGGGTGGCAGAGGACTTGGACAGCCTGTTGTTAATGACAGGGTCCACCTGTCTCGGTAAGTTGACAGTGGAGGCCGAACATCTGCCTGCACCAGAGAGAACGCAACAGACAACAACTGTTCACAAGGCTGGCGGGGTGGGGAACCCAAGGAGGTACTGTAGACGTAGGCCTACTGTCGATGAGCTCGCCCTCTGACTGTCTGTCTGTCGGTCTGGATCATGCATTTGACAGAGCTTATAGGAGAGTGGGACCACATCATTCATTGATTCACTGATTCATTGTAGTTTAGGGCACTCAAAGGTTTGGGGTATATCTGAGAAAGTTAAATGACTGAAGTGACTGGGTTTATGAATGGCATCTAAACCCCAGAAACAAATGGCGTCGAAACCCCAGAAACAAATGGGGTCTAAAACCCAGAAACAAATGGCATCTAAACCCCAGAAACAAATGGCGTCTAAACCCCAGAAACAAATGGCGTCGAAACCCCAGAAACAAATGGCATCTAAACCCCAGAAACAAATGGCGTCGAAACCCCAGAAACAAATGGCGTCTAAAACCACAGAAACAAATGGCATCTAAACCACAGAAACAAATGGCATCTAAACCACAGAAACAAATGGCGTCTAAAACCCAGAAACAAATGGCGTCGAAACCCCAGAAACAAATGGCGTCGAAACCCCAGAAACAAATGGCATCTAAACCACAGAAACAAATGGCGTCTAAAACCCAGAAACAAATGGCGTCTAAAACCCAGAAACAAATGGCGTCTAAACCCCAGAAACAAATGGCGTCTAAACCCCAGAAACAAATGGCGTCTAAACCCCAGAAACAAATGGCATCTAAACCCCAGAAACAAATGGCGTCTAAACCCCAGAAACAAATGGCGTCTAAACCCCAGAAACAAATGGCGTCTAAAACCCAGAAACAAATGGCGTCTAAACCCCAGAAACAAATGGCGTCTAAACCCCAGAAACAAATGGCGTCTAAACCCCAGAAACAAATGGCGTCTAAACCCCAGAAACAAATGGCGTCTAAACCCCAGAAACAAATGGCGTCTAAACCCCAGAAACAAATGGGGTCTAAAACCCAGAAACAAATGGGGTCTAAAACCCAGAAACAAATGGCGTCTAAACCCCAGAAACAAATTTTTCTAGAGAACACCAAATGGTGTAGATTGTCTTTGTAGTTCAAACCAAACAAACACACACACACACACACGCTCATTCTTATTCAGACTTCAGAGAGAAGAGAAGGTTTTTGACCTCAAGGTCACAATCCAAGAGAAGGCCTGCCTTTCACAAGCTTGCGTCATTGTTGGACTGAGCAGCATAGTGTACTGTAGGAGACAGTTGGCACACTGAACGCTGAGAATGTTCCTCACAGCTCTGTGATAAACTCAACACCTTGCAGTTCACACAGAAAGTCTAATGAAACATTTACATGACACCCTCCACATATTCCCCTCTGTCTCCTATATCTGGATTCTACTGAACAGTTAGAATCTGGAGTCAGAGAAACAGTTCAGATGAGAAGGATCAATACAAATCTAGTCTATTATCATGATGCTACTCGGTCATTCAGTGATTACTGAAGCCAAGTAGAAATAGTGACCTAGTGATAGGCAACATATTGTTAGTAAACATGAATTATATAATGACTCATCTAGCTATTCTAATAGTCCTCAGATGAGAACTTTACCACCCCTTAACCAAATTACACTCCCACCCCTACGGCACCCAAACTGTAGGACACTGTAAATCAACATTAGTTAGTCTAGAACGTCTCTGTCCTGTTCTATGCTGCTCAATGAGGGAACTGTGTGAGCAGTTGTACGAGACGTTATGTGGTCCTAGGTGGTTCAGGTCTATGTAGTAATATGTGGTTCTATGAGGTTCTATGTGGTTCCAGTGCTACTCACTTTGTCTGCGCGAGGTCTGGTTGAGGCCGCCAGCCCAGGACCATCTCTGCTGACGGATCTCAGCCCAAGTCTTTTTGGTTGACTTCTTGATGGCCGCCTCATAACGCTCCTGTGGTGGGATAAAAGGGAGACAAAACTTTGACTCACTCAAACAGCTGCTGAGGACCTCAACGTGTAATGTTTCTAGAACCTCCAACCACTCTGTGTATGTACCCTGTGACCTCGTCCCCACAAAGCAAAAGCTGAGTTTTTATATTTGTATTCAGCAAACACTTAGATATGTATTTTATTAATTTCACCTTTATTTAACCAGGTAGGCCAGTTGAGAACAAGTTCTCATTTACAACTGCAACCTGGCCAAGATAAAGCAAAGCAGTGCGACAATAAACAACACAGAGTTACACGTGGGATAAACAAAAGTACAGTCAGTCATTGACACAATAGAAAAGTCTATATACAATGTGTGCAAATGGAGTAAGGAGGTAATGCAATAAATAGGCCATAGTAGTGAAGTAATTACAATTTGGCAAATTAACACTGGAGTGATAGATGTGCAGATGATGATGTGCAAGTAGAAATACTGGTGTGCAAAAGACCAAAAAACAATATGGGGATGAGGTAGGAAGTTAGATGGGCTATTTACAGGTAAGCTGCTCAGATAGCTGATGCTTAGTGAGGGAAATATAAGTCTCCAACTTCAGCGATTTTTGCAATTCGTTCGTCATTGGCAGCAAAGAACTGGAAGGAAAGGTGGCCAAAGGAGGTGTTGGCTTTGGGGATGACCAGTGAGATATACCTGCTGGAGCGTGTGCTACGGATGGGTGTTGTTATGGTGACCAGTGAGCTGAGATAAGGCAGAGCTTTACCTTGCAAAGATATACACTTAGGTACAGTATGTTGTACCCTAGCCTGTAACAAAACTACCTACAAAACTGAACACAACACTTGAGCAACAGAGAGATCTTGAAGGTGACCCTCCTCCAGTCCCCACCTTGTTCTTCTCTAGTTTCTGCCTCTGTTTCTCTTCCAGGAGGGCTCTGCGTTTCTCAAGCTTCAGTCTCTGGTCCTCCAGCCTCCTCCTACGTTCCTCCAGCTGGCTCTCCCTCAGACGCCTCGCCTTCTCCTCCTTCTCCAGCCACTGGGCCTTCTTAGTCGCTAGGCAACGGGAGGCAACGGGTACAGGGTTTTTTAGATTCGTTTTATTTCACATGATTCAGTTTTATTTATTTTAATGTTCTGAAATTATTCAGACCCCTTGACTTTTTCCTTTTTTTTTCTAAAATGGATTAATTTACATTTTTATTTGCAAACATTTCTAAAAATCTGTTTTTGATTTGTCATTATGGGGTATTGTGTGTAGATTGATGGAGGGGGAAAAAACGAATGAATTTTAGAATAAGGCGGTAACTTAACAAAATGTGGAAAAAGTCAAGGGGTCTTGAATACTTTCAGAGTGCACTGTACATGGCAGCTAAAAGGTGAATTGTGTATACATCAGGAAACTCAAGAAAACAAAACAAATGAAACAAAACAAAACAAATGAATGTGATAGTTAGCTAGTCAAGAAAGTGTAGAAGTCATGAATGGAATAATGGACAATTCAGGGTTAGTTGAAGCAACTAATAATCTCTTTCTCTCAATCCCTCTACTTGTTTTTGTCTGCCCTCCATATCTCTCTGCACTAGCTGGTCATAATAAACAACTCGAAATGACTGAGCATTACATAGTGGGTTGTTGTTTGTTCACTGAGACGAATACTGGCCTTGTGATCTCACTGTTTAAGGCTGTTAAAAGTCTCATGGCTTCTAGGAACCAGTTTGGAAAAGCAAGAAGAATAGAATGGGAAGAAGACATAGTTGTTTACACCCTCCCATAGGCCTAATTGCAATCCTATTCTAGTCCTCATAACGGTCAACAAGTAGTAGAAGTAGAAGTAGTACTAGTAGTAGTAGTATTAGTAGCAGTAGCAGCAGAAGTAGTAGACACTAGTAGCATTATTATTAGTAGTAGTAGTGGTAGTAGCATTATTATTATTATTAGTAGTAGTAGTAGTGGTAGCGGCATTATTAGTAGTAGTAGTAGTGGTAGTAGCATTATTATTAGTAGTAGTAGTAGTGGTAGTATCATTATTAGTAGTAGTAGTAGTGGTAGTAGCATTATTATTATTAGTAGTAGTGGTAGTAGCATTATTATTAGTAGTAGTAGTAGTGGTAGTAGCATTATTATTATTAGTAGTAGTGGTAGTATCATTATTAGTAGTAGTAGTAGTGGTAGTAACATTATTATTATTAGTAGTAGTGGTAGTAGCATTATTATTATTAGTAGTAGTAGTGGTAGTAGCATTATTATTAGTAGTAGTAGTAGCGGTATTATTATTAGTAGTAGTAGTGGTAGTAGCGTTATTATTATTAGTAGTAGTAGTGGTAGTAGCATTATTATTATTAGTAGTAGTGGTAGTAGCATTATTATTAGTAGTAGTAGTGGTAGTAGCATTATTATTATTATTATTAGTAGTAGTAGTAGTAGTAGTAGTAGTAGTAGTAGTAGTAGCAGTAGTAGTAGTACTAGTAGTAGTAGTAGCAGCAGCAATAGTAGTAGTAGTAGTGGTAGTAGCAGTAGTATTATTAGTAGTAATAGTAGTAGTAGTAATAGTAGTAGTAGTAGTAGCAGCAGCAGTAGCAGCAGCAGCAGCAGTAGTAGACAGTAGCAGTAGTAGCAGTAGCAGTAGTAGTAGTAGTAGCAGTAGTAGACAGTAGCAGTAATAGTAGTAGACAGTAGTAGTAGCAGTAGTAGACAGTAGTAGCAGCAGTAGTAGACAGTAGTAGTAGCAGTAGTAGACATAGTAGTAGACAGTAGCAGCAGTAGTAGTAGCAGTAGTAGACATAGTAGTAGACAGTAGCAGCAGTAGTAGTAGTAGTAGACAGTAGTAGTACTAGTAGACAGTAGTAGTAGTAGTAGTAGTAGACGACATAGTAGTAGACAGTAGTAGTAGTAGTAGACAGTAGCAGTAGTAGTAGACAGTAGTAGTAGTAGTAGTAGTAGACATAGTAGTAGTAGACAGTAGTAGTAGACAGTAGTAGTAGTAGTAGACAGTAGTAGTAGTAGTAGACAGTAGTAGTAGTAGTAGACCGTAGTAGTAGACAGTAGTAGTAGACAGTAGTAGTAGTAGTAGTAGACAGTAGCAGTAGACAGTAGTAGTAGACAGTAGCAGTAGACAGTAGTAGTAGACAGTAGTAGACAGTAGTAGACAGTAGCAGTAGTAGTAGACAGTAGCAGTAGACAGTAGCAGTAGACAGTAGTAGTAGACAGTAGTAGACAGTAGTAGTAGACAGTAGCAGTAGACAGTAGTAGACAGTAGTAGTAGTAGTAGACAGTAGCAGTAGACAGTAGTAGTAGACAGTAGTAGTAGACAGTAGTAGTAGACAGTAGACAGCAGTAGTAGTAGTAGACAGTAGTAGTGTAGTTGTAGCAGTAGTAGTAGTAGTAGACAGTAGTAGTATTAGTAGTAGACAGTAGCAGTAGTAGTAGTAGACAGTAGTAGTGTAGTAGTAGTAGTAGTAGACAGTAGTAGACAGTAGTAGTAGACAGTAGTAGCAACAGTAGTAGACAGTAGTAGACAGTAGCAGTAGTAGTAGTAGTAATAATAGTATTAGTAGTAGTAACAGTGGTAGTAGTAATAGTAATAGTAGCAGTAATAGTATTAGTAGTAATAGTAGCAGTAGTAGCACCAGCAGTAGCAGTAGTAGCAGTAGTATTATTAGTAGTAGTATTAGTATTAGTGGCAGCAGTATTATTATTATTAGTGGTAGTAGTAGTAGTAGTAGTAGTAGTAGTAGTAGTATTAGTAGTAGTAGTAGCAGTAGACAGTAGTAGTAGTTTTATTATTTGTAGTAGTAGTATTATTATTATTAGTAGTAGTAGGAGTAGCAGTAACAGTATTAGTAGTAGTAGCAGTAGACAGTAGTAGTAGTAGTATTATTATTATCAGTAGTAGTAGTAGTAGTAGTTTTATTATTATTAGTAGTAGACAGTAGTATTATTATTATTAGTAGTAGTGGTAGTAATAGTAGTAGTAATAATAGTAGTAGTAGTAGTAGTAGTAATAGTAGTAGCAGTAGTGGTATTATTAGTTGTAGTGTCCCACTGCTTTTTATTAGTGCCCTCTAGCAGATACTGAGTTTCACTTCACAGTCTGCGTCTCATTTCTGACAGCCACAATTAAAACGCAATCACTCTGCTTTGTTTAAACTCCCAACATGCTGTGCACCAGCTGTGTCCTCTCAGCTCATTGGGCCTCCCCTGAGGTAGACACGCCACATGTGTACTGTATCTCAGAGTGGCATTTCCTGTTTTGCAGTCCCCTGCATGTGGACCTACTTCCAACACACATGTGTTGTTAAAGTATAGCATGGTGAGGGGCAGGATACGTGTGAAGAGGTTTTTTGGATGAAGCTCAGTGTTGAATGGGGGGAAATTAATGTGAGATGTCTCTAATAAAGAATGCAATCCTCATTCTGAAATATTAAAACATTGAAAGAAATACACGAGTGTTTGATGTTAGAAGACGAGGTCCTGATTTGTATTCTGTTCACCAGTCCTTCCCTAGCAATTCTCTATGTTAAGAGGTAGAATACTCTAGTCTGTCTGCACCCCATCCACAAAGACAACACTTTCCCATTTCTCCATCATGGAATAAAATCGTATTATATTCATTTTCAGTACATCTGATTGGCAGAAATACATGATCTAAATACATTGAGTGCGTGCACTTTAACATTGTAATGGCATTACTACAGCTTCATCTACAACGGCCCTTACATAACATTCCCATGGTTTAATGGTCTCTCATATGTGGTTCAAGGGACGAGTACGAATGATAATCACGTGTAACTGTTTTTCTCAGCATGTCATCATCAGTACAGTATACGTGGTGTAGAACACCCAACCATAAAACATACAGTATACGTGGTGTAGAACACCCAACCATAAAACATACAGTATACGTACAGTAGAACACCCAACCATAAAACGTACAGTATACGTGGTGTAGAACACCCAACCATAAAACATACAGTATACGTACTGTAGAACACCCAATCATAAAACGTACAGTATACGTACTGTAGAACACCCAACCATAAAACATACAGTATATGTACTGTAGAACACCCAACCATAAAACATACAGTATACGTACTGTAGAACACCCAACCATAAAACGTACAGTATACGTACTGTAGAACACCCAACCATAAAACATACAGTATACGTACTGTAGAACACCCAACCATAAAACGTACAGTATACGTGGTGTAGAACACCCAACCATAAAACATACAGTATACGTACTGTAGAACACCCAACCATAAAACGTACAGTATACGTGGTGTAGAACACCCAACCATAAAACGTACAGTATACGTGGTGTAGAACACCCAACCATAAAACATACAGTATACGTACTGTGGAACACCCAACCATAAAACATACAGTATACGTACTGTGGAACACCCAACCATAAAACATACAGTATACGTGGTGTAGAACACCCAACCATAAAACATACAGTATACGTACAGTAGAACACCCAACCATAAAACGTACAGTATACGTGGTGTAGAACACCCAACCATAAAACATACAGTATACGTGGTGTAGAACACCCAACCATAAAACATACAGAATACGTGGTGTAGAACACCCAACCATAAAACATACAGTATACGTGGTGTAGAACACCCAACCATAAAACATACAGTATACGTGGTGTAGAACACCCAACCATAAAACATACAGTATACGTGGTGTAGAACACCCAACCATAAAACATACAGTATACGTACTGTGGAACACCCAACCATAAAACATACAGTATACGTACAGTAGAACACCCAACCATAAAACGTACAGTATACGTGGTGTAGAACACCCAACCATAAAACGTACAGTATACGTGGTGTAGAACACCCAACCATAAAACATACAGTATACGTACTGTGGAACACCCAACCATAAAACATACAGTATACGTACTGTGGAACACCCAACCATAAAACATACAGTATACGTGGTGTAGAACACCCAACCATAAAACATACAGTATACGTGGTGTAGAACACCCAACCATAAAACATACAGTATACGTACTGTGGAACACCCAACCATAAACGCTTGATGAGGTGAGATCTAATCCTTTACAGTCTGTAGTCCATATGAGATTCATATCTTACATCTGGACAGACAGAGAAATTGTTCCAAATGGCACCCTATTCACTATCTAGTGCACTACTTTTTACCAGAGTCCTATGGCTAATGACACCCTATTCACTATCTAGTGCACTACTTTTGACCCGAGTCCTATGGCCAATGACACCCTATTCACTATCTAGTGCACTACTGTTGACCAGGGTCCATAGAGAATTATCAGGTACAGAAAAGGCTTCTTCCATTGGTTGGCTTCTGAAACGATTCCGTTGGCATGGCGATTATAATGAATCTAATGAAATGAGTAATTACATCTAATCTGGCTGAGAGGCACGGCGGGTTCAGTTCACAGTAATGACTACATATTTTTCATGCCTCGCCCCAGGGGGACTATGGGACGGCTCAGTGGGAGACGTCCTCTGATTGGTCAGTTGGTTGCTGAAGCTTTGGCCTCAGCGTACAGGGAGAGAGAGCGGGGGGGGGGGGGGGCTTGGGCCATTGTTAAGGGATGGGATGTAATGCATGTAGAGTTGAAAACAAGCTCACAGAATACCTTGGATTGGATTAATTACACAGGCTTTGGGTTTAGTGTACATTACAAGGGGCTTGAGCCAATGCTACGGAAGAATGAGGCTGTGGGGAAATTCTAGTGTACTAAAGTGTCTCTGAGTTGATAATAAGATTATGTAATACCTTGACATAAAAATAGACCCTGAAAACATATAAAGTCAAGACAAATCTATACTGGAACGACATTACAATGATCCAACAAAATGATGCAAAGTTTTCATGCAAACATGTATGAAGAACAGGCAGAAATAAGGTGCAAGGCAAATCTCTACACAATGAAGACAGGAAATAAAAAACACGACGAGGGACTCATACAACTGAACTATCGGATCATTCTTCTTCTCAGAGACAAACAGGATGTTGTAAGGTTCCCAGTTGACAACAACAGGTCAACATTCAGAAAGCAACAAAACTGATTCATGAACGAGAAAGGAAAAGACTGTTCAGAAGCAGACCGAAATAAAAATACATTGCATCCCAACCACAAGATGGAGATGTGGAGAAAAGCATGACTGTCGCTGATAACTGATGTTATCAACGCTGCTCTTATACAGTGCCGTATAGAGTAGCCTTACCTTGCAGCTGAGTTTGCTGTTCTGAAGCAGCAAAATGAGAAGACAACAGCAATAATCAATATCCATCAATCATTAGAAAGAAAAAAAACCATGGCAGAACCCTCATGGCAGAACCCCCCATGACAGAACCCTCATGGCAGAACCCTCATGGCAGAACCCCCATGGCAGAACCCCCATGGCAGAACCCTCATGGCAGAACCCCCATGGCAGAACCCTCATGGCAGAACCCCCATGGCAGAACCCTCATGGCAGAACCCTCATGGCAGAACCCTCATGGCAGAACCCCCATGGCAGAACCCTCATGGCAGAACCCCCAATGGCAGAACCCCCATGACAGAACCCCCATGACAGAACCCTCATGGCAGAGTAATACAATGTAAGAGAGGCCAATGGTTAAAGACAGGCGGACAGTTCAGGGTAGACAGTTCAGGGTAGACAGTTCAGGGTAGTGTAATACAACATATTGAAGGCTACAGTGTCTATTGGTTTATTCCATACATTCTATATCTCTGCCTTGTGTCAGGAACCCAAATGGCACCCTATTCCCTTCATAGTGCACTACTTTTGACCAGGGCCCTGGGATAGGGTGCCATTTTGGATGCTTCCCTAGACATGACTAGCTGAGTCTCTTTGCCCTCCATGCCCAACATGCCACACATGATAACAGAAAACACATTTCTCTATAGCTTATTTTCCTTTAGGGTTTACCAATGTATTTGGCCCTCTCCTCCCTCCGCTCCTTAGCCAGCTTCTGTCGTTGCGCTGTCGTCAACCCATCTAGGCAGAGAAGAAAATAACTATCCATCAGATATACATTTATTTTTACCTAAAATATCAATGCACCAAACAGCTGATCACACCTGTCATGTAGAGTATACTAGTATGAGAGAAGTCACGCAGTTGAATTTTTTTTTGTCCATTAAAATAAGATAAAATTGATCAGAAATACAGTGTAGACATTTTTGTAAATGTTGTAAATGACTATTGTAGCTGGAAACGGCTGTAAGGGGTGCGTAACTGGTGGCAGGGAAGTCAAACGCAGGAGAGCAGAACTTGGTGAATCGCCGGAGCAGTTTAATATATAAAACTAACGGCATACAAAACAACAAACACATGGGTACAAAACCCGTAGCGCACCAGTAACACATAGCACGAGTACTTACAAAATAAACAATTCCCAACAAGGACATGGGGGAAACGGAGGGAAAATATACAACATGTAATTAGGGAATTGAAACCAGGTGTGTGTGAAAACAAGACAAAACAAATGGAACATGAAAAATGGATCGGCGATGGCTAGAAGAACGGTGACGTCAACCGCCGAACACCGCCCGAACAAGGAGAGGAACCGACTTCGGAAGAAGTCGCGACAATGGCAGATTTTTTATGGAATATCTACATAGGCGTACAGAGGACCATTATCAGCAACCATCACTCCTGTGTAACCAATGGTTAGCTAATCCAAGTTTATCATTTTAAAAGGCTAATTAGAAAACCCTTCATTAAATACTACCCGCAAAATATCAGTCTCAACTTCAACAGTGAAGAGGCGACTCCGGGATGCTGGCCTTCTAGACGTTGAGACTGATGTTTTGCAGGTACTACTTAATGAAGCTGCCAGTTGAGGACTTGTGAGGTGTCTGTTTCTCAAACTAGACACTAATGTACTTGTCCTCTTGCTCAGTTGTGCACCGGGGCCTCCCACTCCTCTTTCTATTCTGGTTAGAGCCAGTTTGTGCTGTTCTGTAAAGGGAGTAGTACACAGCGTTGTACGAGATCTTCAGTTTCTTGGCAATTTCTCACATAGAATAGCCTTAATTTCTCTGAACAAGAATAGACTGACAAGTTTCAGAAGAAATGTCTTTGTTTCTGGCCATTTTGAGCCTGTAATCGAACCCACAAATGCTGATGCTCCAGATACTCAACTAGTCTAAAGAAGGCCAGTTTTATTGCTTCTTTAATCAGAACAACAGTTTTCAGCTGAGCTAACATAATTGCAAAATGTTTTTTAATGATCAATTAGCCTTTTAAAATGATAAACTTGGATTAGCTAACACAACGTGCAATTGGAACACAGGAGTGATGGTTGCTGATAATGGGCCTCTGTACGCATACGTTGATATTCCATTAGAATCAGCCGTTTCCAGCTACAATAGTCATTTACAACATTAACAATGTCTACACTGTATTTCTGATCAATTTGATGTTATTTTAATGGACAAAATTTTTGCTTTTCTTTCAAAAACATGAACATTTCTCAGTGACCCCAAACATTTGAACGGTAGTGTATTTTCAAGATGATGGACAGGAAGCTACATCTCCTGCTGCGATGCTATAATGTTATTCACTCAATAGTTGAACAGTGTTGTGTGAACCGGAAGGGAACTCATTCGTTCATGTGTGCGCACCAAATGGCACCCTATTCCCTATATAGTGCCCTACCGTTGACCAAAAGTCGTGCACTATATAGGGAATACGGTGCCATTTGGGATGCAGCCCATGTATTCTTCTGAATTTCCTGTCTGCAGCAATTATCAACGTTCTCCCTGATCCTCTTTGATAAACGCAAACATAAGATGAAGGATTTTTATATTCATTTCAGATCCTGTTTCAGCCTAGGCCTAGAAGATGTCTGCATTGGAAACGGGGCCCTGGGTTAACCAAAGTCTCCTTTTTTGGAGACCCATGCTATGTCATATGTATGCCGCGTTTTCTCCGCCAACCTGAGATGGCCCTGCAGCAAGATCTCCGGCCGTCACTATAGCAACAACTCTTTCCTCCCACCACAATCAAAGGGTGAATTCCTGTACTGGCGCCAGAGCTGGCGTCTCACAGCCAGAGCTGGAGTCTCACAGCCAGAGCTGGAGTCTCACAGCCAGAGCTGGAGTCTCACAGCCAGAGCTGGAGTCTCACAGCCAGGACTGGAGTCTCACAGCCAGGACTGGCGTCTCACAGCCAGGACTGGCGTCTCACAGCCAGGACTGGAGTCTCACAGCCAGGACTGGCGTCTCACAGCCAGGACTGGCGTCTCACAGCCAAGGCTGGCGTCTCACAGCCAGGGCTGGCGTCTCACAGCCAGGGCTGGCGTCTCACAGCCAGGGCTGGCGTCTCACAGCCAGGGCTGGCGTCTCACAGCCAAGCCTGGCGTCTCACAGCCAAGACTGGCGTCAAGAGACAAGGCTGGAGTCTGGAGAGACAAGGCTGGAGTCTGGAGAGACAAGGCTGGAGTCTGGAGAGACAAGGCTGGAGTCTGGAGAGACAAGGCTGGAGTCTGGAGAGACAAGGCTGGAGTCTGGAGAGACAAGGCTGGAGTCTGGAGAGACAAGGCTGGAGTCTGGAGAGACAAGGCTGGAGTCTAAAGAGACAAGGCTGGAGTCTGGAGAGACAAGGCTGGAGTCTGGAGAGACAAGGCTGGAGTCTGGAGAGACAAGGCTGGAGTCTGGAGAGACAAGGCTGGAGTCTAGAGAGACATGCTGGGGAAGGTTCAGGAAAACTCCCTAAGCCTGGAAGTCCTGTCCCAACACAAAGCCCCACTACACCACCCTCGTCCCTCCCCCTCCGACCGTCCACCACTCCCCTAACAAATTAAGATTTGTAGTTCACCCACTGCCATCTGTCTGATTGGGTCTGTAATGGCTGGAGATCCATTAGATTAGTCTGAGAAACCTTTCACCAGTCCACAGACATGAATCACTGACTGGTTCTCCCCTCACATGACAACTAGCTTCAACAGCTACCAAACTCTACACCTCACACTGGATGTCTAACCCCATGCTATTTCCTTATCTTCCTGGTTACAGTGTGTCTCTCAGTCTCAGAGCTGTTCTGAGCACAGGCCACGTGTTGAATAATGTACCTCCTTTTTTGGGATGGGGGCTGGTGCCAGACCCAGGGGTGCCAGGTCTAGCATCTGTCTTGGTGGAGGGGTCTGTCTTGTTCGAGGGGTCTGTCTTGGTGGAGGGGTCTGTCTTGGTGGAGGGGTCTGTCTTGGTGGAGGGGTCTGTCTTGGTGGAGGGGTATGTTTTGGGACAGGACTCTGTGTCTGGGGAGAGGTCTGAGATGGCTGAGTCGTCTGATGTCAGAAGGTCCTTCACTATGTTCTTGTCTTCATTCTGGTTGGCCAAAGGCTCTGGTGTGGAGGGGATACCTGGAAGAATAAAGAGTAAGTTTGAAGACAAGATATTTGTTTAATTTCCTAAAACATCGAAATATGGAATACCTGTGCAAGTAGAATATGTATGATATCCAATGATAGCAGGCCACAACCGGCCATGATTACAGACACCTGTGTGTGTTCTTTGACACTTTATAAACTAGTGACCCGCAGTGTTTGTCATTATACCCTGATGAAGACAGCTTGTCTGTTGAAACGTGTGTGTGGCTCTCCTTTTCTGTTTCAAGTAGAATATTTACACATGATTGATATCAACATTATCTGAACATTACTAACACCTGTCCCAGAACACAATTGTTAGAGTATTATATATGTTAACTCCATTTCCTGTCAAGCCAGTACGATGATGTGATGCTAGCACTAGTGATGCTAACAAAATCTAGCATCATCCCATTCTGCTCCCAGACCAAAACACCTTCACTGGGAAGAACTGTCTGCTGTCATTATCCGAAAACTCCAACCCCATTACCCTCCATTAACATCTACTTCTCACCCAATTCACACACATCAGTCACACTCCCCCACTCCTCCTCTCCTCCTCTCTCACCGGAGCTTTCGGTTCTGCAAAGCCAAGCTCATCCACCATCAGACATTACAGGGACAGGACTGGCAGGAGGCACACATTGTGTCCAATATGGCACCCTATTTGCTATATAGTGCACTGCTTTGGACCAGAGCCATATGGGCCCTGGTCAAAAGTAGTGCACTAACCTATATAGGGAATAGGGTGCCATTTGGGACGCAAACACAGTGTGTAATACATCTGATTTATCTTCAAAGGAAGACCAGGCTCAGCTTTCCCAAAAACACACAAGACACATTCAAAGGCAGAGGGAAGGAAGTTAGGGAATACATAGATATTTTAGTAATAGATTGAGAAAGATAGTAGGAGAGAGAGAGAGGGGGATACAGAGCGAGACAGAGCGAGACGGAGAGAGAAGGAAAGAGGGCAGGAAAGAGAGGGAAGGAAAGAGAGGGGGAGTAGAGAGAGAGGAGAGAGAATGAGAGCGAGAGAGAGAAGGAAAGAGAGGGAAGGAGAGCGAGAGAGAAGGAAAGAGATGGAAGGAGAGCGAGAGAAAGAGGAAAGAGGGAAGGAGAGAGAGAAGGGGAGGTGAGAGAGAAAGAGATTGAGAGAGAAAAGAGAGCGAGAGAGAGAGAGAGAAAGAAATTGAGGGAGAGAAGAGAGAGAATGAGAGAGAGAAGGAGAGATAGGGGGAGTAGAGAGAGAGAGAATGAGAGAGAGAGAGAGAGAAGGAGAGATAGGGGGAGTAGAGAGAGAATGAGAGAGAAAAGAGAGAGAGAATGAGAAAGAGAGAGAGAAAGCGAGAAAGAGAGAGAGAGAGGAGAGATATGGGGAGTAGAGAGAGAGAGAATGAGACAGAGAGAGAGAGAGAGAGAGAGAGAGAGAGAGAGAGAGAAGGAGAGATAACGAGCCGTACAGAACCATTTGATGGGAAACAGGCCCATTTAAATACAGGCCCCTGTTGCAATGGAAAGTGCTGACATTACAGTTACAATGGTTAATTACTACAGTGCTGCTGAGGCTAAACATAGGCTAAACATGGTTACTACCACTCTGATCTGAAGATGGAGCGTTATCCTGTGAGTTGGGGATGGTGTGTGGGGTGGTGTGTGGGGTGTATGAGTCGACAGAATGTAACGTATGCACATTGACCATTAGAATGAGACACCATACCACCAGGCAGCTACTTTACAGTATCACATAACCAGTAACATTCAAAGTTACATATATGCACATCTCAAATCAACGATAAGATACACCAACAAAGCCTGCTCGGATCTCTTCTTAACCTCTGACCCCTCTGGCACCATGTCTCTCTGGGCTGGGCTATTCAGCTGCTGTCTGGGCTCGGCTGCTCACAGTGGCAAACTGCAATATGCCATAATGATGCACGGCAGGAGAGAGAGAGTGGGGGGAAGGGGACAGAGGAAAATAAAAGTTGCGCACCTCCACAATAACCTGTGCAGAACAGCAGGAGAGGAGGAGAGAAGGAGAGGAGGAGAGAAGGAGAGGAGGAGAGAAGGAGAGGAGGAGAGGAGGAGAAGAGGAGAAGAGGAGAGAAGGAGAGGAGAGAGTGATTGATAGAAAGAAAGAGTGGGGAGGTTCAGTCGAACGAGGGAGGAGAGAAATAGTGAATGATTAAAAGGGAAAAGAAAGAGGTAGAGAGAAAAAAGGTAGAACGGAAGGCAAGAGAGAGAGATAGAGGGAGAGAGAAAGACAGATGAAAAGAGAGAGACAGAAAGAGAACGATATTGTTGAGTGATATAGGTGTGAAGGGCTCCAGGTCAGCTAGCTGACTCACGCTCACAGTACGTGGACGAAGCTCATCCCTCTCATCAGACCCATCCAAGTTTGCATCCCAAATGGCACTCTATTCCCTGCATAGTGCACTACTTTGACCAGGGCCCATAGTGGGCGTCGCTGTCTCTGACCAAACATTTTAGACGCCCTCCTCTTGGCCGCAGAGAGAAAATGTTGCTGTTTAAATGCTAATTTCCTGCAAGAGATAAAATGTTACAGTTTTAAAGCTTATTTCCTGCAATTCTACACATTTTGCCATGGGGCGGAGATAAAGTGGTAGTTTTAAAGCTTGTTTCTTGCAATGCAATTCTACACATTTTGTCATGGGGCGGAGATAAAGTGGTAGTTTTAAAGCTTGTTTCTTGCAATGCAATTCTACACATTTTGCCATGGGGCGGAGATAAAATGGTACAGTTTTAAAGCTTGTTTCTTGCAATGCAATTCTACACATTTTGCCATGGGGCGGAGATAAAGTGGTACAGTTTTAAATTCTAATTTCCTGCAAGAGATAAAGTGGTACAGTTTTAAATGCTAATTTCCTGCAAGAGATAAAGTGGTACAGTTTTAAATGCTAATTTCCTGCAAGAGATAAAGTGGTACAGTTTTAAATGCTAATTTTCTGCAAGAGATAAAGTGGTACAGTTTTAAATGCTAATTTCCTGCAAGAGATAAAGTGGTACAGTTTTAAATGCTAATTTCCTGCAAGAGATAAAGTGGTACAGTTTTAAATGCTAATTTCCTGCAAGAGATAAAGTGGTACAGTTTTAAATGCTAATTTCCTGCAAGAGATAAAGTGGTACAGTTTTAAAGCTTATTTCCTGCAATTCTACACATTTTGCCATGGGGCGGAGATAAAGTGGTACAGTTTTAAAGCTTATTTCCTGCAATTCTACACATTTTGCCATGGGGCGGAGATAAAGTGGTACAGTTTTAAAGCTTATTTCCTGCAATTCTACACATTTTGCCATGGGGCGGAGATAAAGTGGTACAGTTTTGAAGCTCGTTTCTTGCAATGCAATTCTACACATTTTGCCATGGGGCGGAGATAAAATGTTACCGTTTTAAAGCTTATTTCCTGCAATTCTACACATTTTGCCATGGGGCGGAGATAAAATGGTAAAGTTTAAAAGCTTGTTTCTTGCAATGCAATTCTACACATTTTGCCATGGGGTGGAGATAACATTTTACAGTTTTGAAGCTTGTTTCCTGCAATTCTACACATTTTGTCATGGCAGGTAGCCTAGCGGTTAACAGGTAGCCTAGCGGTTAACAGGTAGCCTAGCGGTTAACAGGTAGCCTAGCGATAACTGAAAGGTTGCTGGTTCAAATGACTGAGCTGACAAGGTGAAAAATCTGTCGATGTGCCCTTGAGCAAGGCACTTAAACCTAATTTGCTCCAGGGGCGCCGTACTACTATGGCTGACACAGCAAAACAACACATTTCACTGCACCTATCCGTATGTGACAATAACATATACAATAACAAATACTTATTTTCCACCATAATTTGCAAATAAATTCATTAAAAATGTGAAAATGTGATTTTCAGGATTTTTTCTCTCATTTTGTCTGTCATAGTTGAAGTGTACCTATGATGAAAATTATAGGCCTCTCTCATCTTTTTAAGTGGGAGAACTTGCTCAATTGGTGGCTGACTAAATACTTTTTTGCCCCACTGTATTTTTTGTTGTAGTCAATCAACGCCCACTGGTGTGATCCATAGGGGGTACTGGTCTCTCTCCACAGGTAGGTCGGACTGGATGAGATGCTGGGTGTCTAAGTACTGAAGAAAAATAAGACCACTCTTGATCTGGTTAGGAAGTGTGTTGTAGTGTGTTATGTTAGCACCACTCAGCTGTACTAGTCTGGGGACTTTCCAGAATGTGTGTGTGTGGGAGGGAGAAGGACAGACAGAGAGAGAGAGAGAGAGCGAGAGAGCGAGAGAGAGAGAGAGAGAGAGAGAGACCGAGACAGAGAGAGAGAGAGACCGAGACAGAGAGAGAGAGAGACCGAGACAGAGACAGAGAGAGAGACCGAGACAGAGAGAGACCGAGACAGAGACAGAGAGAGAGACAGAGAGAGACAGAGACAGAGAGAGAGAGAGACAGAGAGAGAGAGAGACCGAGACAGAGAGAGACCGAGACAGAGACAGAGAGAGAGAGAGAGAGAGAGAGAGAGAGAGACAGAGAGAGACAGAGAGAGACAGAGAGAGACAGAGAGAGACAGAGAGACAGAGAGACAGAGAGAGAGAGAGAGACCGAGACAGAGACAGAGAGAGAGAGACAGAGAGAGAGAGAGAGAGAGAGAGAGAGAGAGAGAGAGAGAGAGAGAAAGAGAGACCGAGACAGAGAGAGAGAGAGAGAGAGAGAGAGAGAGAGAGAGAGAGAGACCGAGACAGAGAGAGAGAGAGAGAGACCGAGACAGAGAGAGAGAGAGACCGAGACAGAGAGAGACCGAGACAGAGACAGAGAGAGAGACCGAGACAGAGAGAGAAAGAGACCGAGACCGAGACAGAGAGACAGAGAGAGAGAGACAGAGAGAGACCGAGACAGAGAGAGAGAGAGAGACCGAGACAGAGAGAGAGAGAGAGACCGAGACAGAGAGAGAGAGAGAGACCGAGACAGAGAGAGAGAGAGAGACCGAGACAGAGAGAGAGAGAGAGAGACCGAGACCGAGACAGAGAGAGAGAGACTGAGACAGAGAGAGAGAGAGACCGAGACAGAGAGAGAGAGAGACCGAGACAGAGAGAGAGAGAGACCGAGACAGAGAGAGAGAGAGACCGAGACAGAGAGAGAGAGACCGAGACAGAGAGAGAGAGAGACCGAGACAGAGAGAGAGAGAGACCGAGACCGAGAGAGAGAGAGACCGAGAGAGAGAGAGAGAGAGAGACCGAGACAGAGAGAGACCGAGACAGAGAGAGAGAGACCGAGAGAGAGAGACCGAGACAGAGAGAGAGAGAGAGAGACCGAGACAGAGAGAGAGAGAGACCGAGACAGAGAGAGAGAGAGACCGAGACAGAGAGAGACCGAGACAGAGAGAGACCGAGACAGAGAGAGACCGAGACAGAGAGACCGAGACAGAGAGAGAGAGACCGAGACAGAGAGACCGAGACAGAGAGACCGAGACAGAGAGAGAGACCGAGACAGAGAGAGAGAGAGAGACAGAGACAGAGAGAGACAGAGAGAGACAGAGAGAGAGAGAGAGACCGAGACAGAGACAGAGACAGAGAGAGAGAGAGACAGAGACAGAGAGAGAGAGAGACCGAGACAGAGAAAGAGAGAGAGAGACAGAGAGAGAGAGACAGAGAGAGACCAAGACAGAGACAGAGAGAGAGAGAGAGACCGAGACAGAGAGAGACCGAGACAGAGAGACAGAGAGAGAGAGAGAGAGAGAGAGAAAAAAAAGAGCACAGCAGGTCGTGTGTAGTTTGAGTATTAGCTGTCCCTATATGACAATAAAACCTCCTTTACTTATGCAACCAGAGTAGATCAAACTAAATCATTGGTGGCCTGTCATGACAAATAGTGTCCCCCTTTTGGCTAGGGGACATTATTTGGCATGACAGGCCCCATACCATGACATTTTGGGAATTTTAGACTCTGTCTTAGTTTTTATTTTGGTGATTGTTCGTTCTCAAAGAGTGTAGGCCGTCATTGTGAATAATAATTTGTTCTTAACTGACTTGCCTAGTTAAATAAAGGTTAAATAAAAATCTTATGATCTTATTTTAAAAAATTACAAATTATTATAATAATATGTTTTTTACATACAGTACTTAATATCTGGTTTTAGTCATTAAAGTTTACCCGGAAAACGTTTTACACCAAAATGATTTTCACATTTCTATTTTTGCATCATATTTTTGGAAGTGGCGGCAGTATAGGGGAAACACTGGAGTTAAACAACCGTATCCAGGTCTGCTGGGTAACTGGGAGTAAAACATTATAAAGACACCTTCCAGCTATTATAGTGTCATGAGAGAAAGGTGAGTCCATCTCTGTCTGATCTTTGGAAGGCTAGTGATTTCTGAAGTTGAGGCTATGCCTATTAGGTCTCAAGGTTAAAGCAACTGGAAAAGACATCGACAGAAAAGTTACAACTTTCCAAACACTAAAATAGAAACCATTGTGACATCTCTCCAAAGAAACAGGATCTTAGCCATGCAATAGAGGGAAGGAGGATGACAGTGTGAAACTGTTTTATAGGGTTATTACAGCAATACGTAACAGTCTGAGACTGTTTTATAGGGTTATTACAGTAATACGTAACAGTCTGAGACTGTTTTATAGGGTTATTACAGTAATACGTAACAGTCTGAGACTGTTTTATAGGGTTATTACAGTAATACGTAACAGTCTGACTGTTTTATAGGGTTATTACAGTAATACGTAACAGTCTGAGACTGTTTTATAGGGTTATTACAGCAATACGTAACAGTCTGAGACTGTTTTATAGGGTTATTACAGTAATACGTAACAGTCTGAGACTGTTTTATAGGGTTATTACAGTAATACGTAACAGTCTGAGACTGTTTTATAGGGTTATTACAGCAATACGTAACAGTCTGAGACTGTTTTATAGGGTTATTACAGTAATAAGTAACAGTTTGAGACTGTTTTATAGGGTTATTACAGTAATAAGTAACAGTCTGAGACTGTTTTATAGGGTTATTACAGCAATACGTAACAGTCTGAGACTGTTTTAGAGGGTTATTACAGTAATAAGTAACAGTCTGAGACTGTTTTATAGTTATTACAGTAATACATAACAGTCAAACTGTGTTATAGGGTTATTACGTAATAAGTATTTGGGTGTGGTTGTGTGTTTTCGTGTGAGGCCTTTAATGACGTTGAGGGTTGGGACTTGGGGGGAACCAAAAGTGGATGAAGGAGAAGGACAGGGCACATAAAGAGAACCGAAACAAACATGATGATGACATTACTCAAAATGGAACAGACAGAGAGGAACATTCTGTCAGAGACAGAGAGGACCATTCTGTCAGAGACAGAGAGGACCATTCTGTCAGAGACAGAGAGGACCATTCTGTCAGAGACAGAGAGGACCATTCTGTCAGAGACAGAGAAGAACATTCTGTCAGAGACAGAGAGGAACATTCTGTCAGAGACCGAGAGGCAGAGAGGACCATTCTGTCAGAGACAGAGAGGAACATTCTGTCAGAGACAGAGAGGAACATTCTGTCAGAGACAGAGAGGAACATTCTGTCAGAGACCGAGAGGAACATTCTGTCAGAGACCGAGAGGAACATTCTGTCAGAGACCGAGAGGAACATTCTGTCAGAGACAGAGAGGAACATTCTGTCAGAGACAGAGAGGAACATTCTGTCAGAGACAGAGAGGAACATTCTGTCAGAGACAGAGAGGACCATTCTGTCAGAGACAGAGAGGACCATTCTGTCAGAGACAGAGAGGACCATTCTGTCAGAGACCGAGAGGACCATTCTGTCAGAGACAGAGAGGACCATTCTGTCAGAGACAGAGAGGACCATTCTGTCAGAGACAGAGAGGAACATTCTGTCAGAGACAGAGAGGACCATTCTGTCAGAGACAGAGAGGACCATTCTGTCAGAGACAGAGAGGACCATTCTGTCAGAGACAGAGAAGAACATTCTGTCAGAGACAGAGAGGAACATTCTGTCAGAGACAGAGAGGAACATTCTGTCAGAGACAGAGAGGAACATTCTGTCAGAGACCGAGAGGAACATTCTGTCAGAGACCGAGAGGACCATTCTGTCAGAGACCGAGAGGACCATTCTGTCAGAGACCGAGAGGACCATTCTGTCAGAGACAGAGAGGAACATTCTGTCAGAGACAGAGAGGAACATTCTGTCAGAGACCGAGAGGAACATTCTGTCAGAGACCGAGAGGAACATTCTGTCAGAGACCGAGAGGAACATTCTGTCAGAGACAGAGAGGAACATTCTGTCAGAGACAGAGAGGAACATTCTGTCAGAGACAGAGAGGAACATTCTGTCAGAGACCGAGAGGAACATTCTGTCAGAGACAGAGAGGAACATTCTGTCAGAGACAGAGAGGAACATTCTGTCAGAGACCGAGAGGAACATTCTGTCAGAGACCGAGAGGAACATTCTGTCAGAGACAGAGAGGAACATTCTGTCAGAGACCGAGAGGCAGAGAGGACCATTCTGTCAGAGACAGAGAGGACCATTCTGTCAGAGACAGAGAGGACCATTCTGTCAGAGACAGAGAGGAACATTCTGTCAGAGACCGAGAGGAACATTCTGTCAGAGACCGAGAGGCAGAGAGGACCATTCTGTCAGAGACAGAGAGGACCATTCTGTCAGAGACAGAGAGGACCATTCTGTCAGAGACAGAGAGGAACATTCTGTCAGAGACAGAGAGGACCATTCTGTCAGAGACAGAGAGGACCATTCTGTCAGAGACAGAGAGGAACATTCTGTCAGAGACAGAGAGGAACATTCTGTCAGAGACAGAGAGGACCATTCTGTCAGAGACAGAGAGGACCATTCTGACAGAGAGGACCATTCTGTCAGAGACAGAGAGGACCATTCTGTCAGAGACAGAGAAGAACATTCTGTCAGAGACAGAGAGGAACATTCTGTCAGAGACAGAGAGGAACATTCTGTCAGAGACAGAGAGGAACATTCTGTCAGAGACAGAGAGGAACATTCGGTCAGAGACAGAGAGGAACATTCGGTCAGAGACAGAGAGGAACATTCTGTCAGAGACAGAGAGGAACATTCTGTCAGAGACAGAGAGGAACATTCTGTCAGAGACAGAGAGGAACATTCTGTCAGAGACAGAGAGGAACATTCTGTCAGAGACAGAGAGGACCATTCTGTCAGAGACAGAGAGGAACATTCTGTCAGAGACAGAGAGGACCATTCTGTCAGAGACAGAGAGGAACAATCGGTCAGAGACAGAGAGGAACATTCAGTCAGAGACAGAGAGGAACATTCAGTCAGAGACAGAGAGGAACATTCAGTCAGAGACAGAGAGGAACATTCTGTCAGAGACAGAGAGGAACATTCTATTAGTAAACCCTTAGAGCATACATACTGTACTCTATGAGCATACATACTGTACTCTATGAGCATACATACTGTACTCTATGAGCATACATACTGTACTCTATGAGCATGCATACTGTACTCTATGAGCATACATACTGTACTCTATGAGCATACATACTGTACTCTATGAGCATACATACTGTACTCTATGAGCATGCATACTGTACTCTATGAGCATGCATACTGTACTCTATGAGCATGCATACTGTACTCTATGAGCATACATACTGTACTCTATGAGCATACATACTGTACTCTATGAGCATACATACTGTACTCTATGAGCATACATACTGTACTCTATGAGCATACATACTGTACTCTATGAGCATACATACTGTACTCTATGAGCATACATACTGTACTCTATGAGCATACATACTGTACTCTATGTCCCCAGTCCAGCCAACACGTCTCATCAACTAGGCCCATTCATGTTAGAGGGCACCAATTAACACACAGACACGGATCTGGCAGATCTACCCCTCCCTCCCTCCCTCCCCTCTGCAGCCGGTCATCTCAGGTTTCTGCGCCACTCTGACAGACACAGTAGTTAAAATTAGGGACGAGCTGCTAGGAGCACGGTGCATCCTACGGAGAAGGTCAAGTGTTGTCATCCATACATGGGACTTCTGCTGAGGCACCTTGGGAAAATCAGAGAGACTGGAAGCATGCTCTGACGGAACAAAAACACACTAGAGAAATACTGAAAAGACAACAGAACTAGGCTATTAGGTGGAACGTTTAAGCAAATGAGTATTGTCACAACTTTAGAGGAACTGCCTTTCACCGGCTAGGAAGACAAGATCATGGTTACATAACACTGCAAATGTTATTATATTGTCAATTGTCCATAAACCCATGACTAGATATGGTGCATTGGCCTAAACTGGGACAGGGCTGAAAATGGAGCACAGGGGTTTTCCAACTGTCCAGCTACAATGTGCTGGAATTGGGAAACAGGTCAGAGCCTGTAATGGGGGCTGTTTGAGTGTGCTTGACACAGGCAGTGTGTGTGTGTCGGAGGCAGTGTGTGTGTGTGTGTGTGTCAGAGGCAGTGTGTGTGTGACGGAGGCCGTGTGTGTGTGTGTGTGTCGGAGGCAGTGTGTGTGTGTGTGTGTGTCGGAGACAGTGTGTGTGGCAGTGTGTGTGTGTGTCGGAGACAGTGTGTGTGTGTCGGAGGCAGTGTGTGTGTGTGCATTTAGGGTCTGTCAGCTGCGGGAGGGAGGGAGACCTCAGCATACTAGATCTGGGTAAGGCCAACCTCAGGCATCCCTGGTATGTGAGTCCCCCTGTGTCTCAGTGTGTGTGTACTGTATGTGTGTGTGTGTGCACATGTGTGCAAGGATGATAACATGGTCACAGGGGCTGCCTGCACTCCGGAAACACAAATGCCTCCACTTCCCAGTGAGGGCCTCAAGAGAGCTGCCCTCAGAGAGTGAGTGTGTGTGTGTGTGTTGTGTGTGTTGTGTGTGTTGTGTGTGTTGTGTGTGTGTGTGTACGGCAGGCAACACAGTCTATAGGTACGGCAGACCGCACAGTCTCTGGCAGGGAACACAGTCTCTGGCAGAGCACACAGTCTCTGGCAGACAACACAGCCTACGGCAGACCACACAGTTTACGGCAGACCACACAGTTTACGGCAGACCACACAGTCTCTGGCAGACAACACAGTCTCTGGCAGACAACACAGTCTCTGGCAGACAACACAGTCTACGGCAGACAACACAGTCTACGGCAGACAACACAGTTTCTGGCAGACAACACAGTTTCTGGCAGACAACACAGTTTCTGGCAGACAACACAGTTTCTGGCAGACAACACAGTCTACGGCAGACAACACAGTCTACGGCAGACAACACAGTCTACGGCAGACAACACAGTCTCTGGCAGACAGCACAGTCTACGGCAGACCGCACAGTCTCTGGCAGACCGCACAGTCTCTGGCAGACCGCACAGTCTCTGGCAGACAACACAGTCTACGGCAGACAACACAGTCTACGGCAGACAACACAGTCTCTGGCAGACCGCACAGTCTACGGCAGACAACACAGTCTACGGCAGACAACACAGTCTCTGGCAGACAACAAAAGCAAGTAAACCAACAGTTCAGTGGGCCCAGTCAGTCATTCAAATAGCAACCTGTCCCACGGGCGGCAGGTAGCTTTGCGGTTCAAAGTGTTGGGCCAGTAACCCAAAGCAAGCTGGTTCGAATGCCCGAGCCGACTAGGTGAAAAACCTGTTGATGTGCCCTTGAGGAAGGCACTTCACCCTGATTGGTCCTGTAATGCTCGCTGGATAAGAGTGTCTGCTAAATGACTTAAACACCCCATTAAACACCACCAAAACAAACATCCCATTAAACACCACCAAAACACCCCATTAAACACCACATTAAACACCACATTAAACACCACCACCAAAACAAACACCCCATTAAACACCACCAAAACACCCCCTCTTCCGGCACAGCCAGAAGAGGACTGGCCACCCCTCATAGCCTGGTTCCTCTCTAGGTTTCTTCCTAGGTTTTGGCCTTTCTAGGGAGTTTTTCCTAGCCACCGTGCTTCTACACCTGCATTGCTTGCTGTTTGGGGTTTTAGGCTGGGTTTCTGTACAGCACTTCGAGATATTAGCTGATGTACGAAGGGCTATATAAAATAAACTTGATTGATTGATTGATTAAAGACCCCATTAAACACCACCAAAACACCCCATTAAACACCACCAAAACACCCCATTAAACACCACCACCAAAACACCACATTAAACAGCACCACCAAAACACCACATTAAACAGCACCACCAAAACACCACATTAAACATCCTCTATGGGTCCATCCACCTTGTCTCAGAACTCTCTCACAGGCAGCTACAATGGGAATGGGGCATGGAAACACACCACCTTGGTTGTATGTGTGTCCTAAAGATACCAACAGATGGAAACAGCTGTGTTTATAATGAGTCCTAGAGACCAACAACAGCTACACATCACTGTCACCCTGGAAAAACACTGCTTTTAGTTTAGTTCAATGAAAGGGAGTTGAGTTATCTGAAGAAATCTCTATTCTAACTCAGTCTTTCAATTACAGGGCCCTTGCTCTCAAAGCTATGATAGCTATATAAAGCACTCCACTTCTTCAATACATTTCTGCCTTCATTGAGTTTCAACTAACTTCCCTGCTGCTGATGCATCATTTAACTGAGGAAGTTGGACTGTGTTAAAAAATAAGTAACTTTGTCATAGAGTTCAATCTGCTGTATAGCTGATTCCAACAGCCCTACTCTGTCTATGGAAGGGCCTAGATATAGGCCTGGGGCATTCCAACAGTCATAATCTGTCTATGGAAGGGCCTAGATAGAGGCCTGGGGCCTTCCAACAGCCATAATCTGTCTATGGAAGGGCCTAGATAGAGGCCTGGGGCATTCCAACAGCCATAATCTGTCTATGGAAGAGCCTAGATAGAGGCCTGGGGCCTTCCAACAGCCATAATCTGTCTATGGAAGGGCCTAGATAGAGGCCTGGGGCCTCATTTAGAACCATTGCGTGAATGCAACACTAAATAACTCACAAAAATATGTACGTTTCCCGTTATAAATCAGACCTGTCGTAAAACTACGCACATGAACAAGCATTATAACTCTGACTGAATAACGGCCGTCATTCACCTTTAATGGTGACAATAACGGCCGTCATTCACCTTTCATGGTGACAATAACGGCCGTCATTCACCTTTCATGGTGACAATAACGCCCTTCTTTGCTGTATAATTTGGAGGTATTGGAATTAGGCCAAGTATCTAAAAGAAAACCAATGCGGCAAGTACCCTAGTGGTTAGAGCGTTGGACTAGTAACCGAAAGGTTGCCAGATCGAATCCCTGAGCTGACAAGGCAAAAATATGTCGTTCTGCCCCTGAACAAGGCAGTTAACCCACTGTTCCCTGGTAGGTCGTCAGTTAACCCACTGTTCCCTGGTAGGTCGTCAGTTAACCCACTGTTCCCTGGTAGGTCGTCAGTTAACCCACTGTTCCCTGGTAGGTCGTCAGTTAACCCACTGTTCCCTGGTAGGCCGTCAGTTAACCCACTGTTCCCTGGTAGGTCGTCAGTTAACCCACTGTTCCCTGGTAGGTCGTCAGTTAACCCACTGTTCCCTGGTAGGTCGTCAGTTAACCCACTGTTCCCTGGTAGGTCGTCAGTTAACCCACTGTTCCTAGACCGTCAATAAATAGTTAAATAAAAAAATAAAATAAAAATGCATATCGCATATACTACATAACACACAGTGGACAAAACTCTTTCCATAGACTGACCAGGTGAAAGCTATGATTCCTTATTGATGTCACTTGTTAAATCCACTTCAATCAGTGTAGATGAAGGGGAGGAGACGGGTTAAAGAAGGATTTTTAAGCCTTGATACAATTGAGACATGGATTTTGTATGTGTGCCATTCAGAGGGTGAATGGGCAAGACAGAATATTTAAGTGCCTTTGAACGGAGTATGGTAGTAGGTGCCAGGCGCATCAGTTTGAGTGTGTCAAGAACTGCAACGCTGCTGGGTTTTTCACACTCAACAACTTCCTGTGTGTATCAATAATGGTCCACCACACAAAAGACATCCAGCCCAATTGACACAACTATGGGAAGCATTGAAGTCAACATGGGCCAGCATCCCTGTGGGACTGTTTCGTCAACTTGTAGAGTCCACGCCCTGACGAATTGAGGCTGTTCTGAGGGCAAAAGGGTGTGCAACTCAATATTAGGAAGGTGTTCCTAATGTTTTGTACACTCAGTGTATGTTTTCCATTTGCACTAGGCTACTTTTGCTTTCACATTTGGCAGGGCCCTAGGCTACTGCTGGAGTGCAGTAATCTGGTTACCTTCACTGACACTCGTGGCTCATGGCTCCACCAACTAGCGTCTATAGAGTGGAAACACGTCTTAGCATGAGTCCCAAATGGCAGACTTCCTTCTGTTCCGTCACTTCATAACTCAATCGAATACCTTCTCTATCTCTATAATGACGCCACACTGTTTTCCCATTAGAATGATTGAACCGTGACTGATTACCTGCCGAGGCTAAGTTGGCCTCCTGTGTCTCTGTGGTGTTGTATGCATCCCAAATGGCACCCTATTCACTATATAGTGCACTGCTTTTGACCAGAGCCCTATTGGCCCTGGTCAAAAAGAGTGCACTAAATAGGGAAAAGGATGCCAATTGGGAAGCAGATCCTGTATCACTCTCTTCCCGGATCACATGACCTATAAACAGAGCTGAAGATGCTGCTCCGGGACCAACACTTTACATTAATATGGAGCATGGAAGCCCAATATGGAATACACACTCCCTCTGCTGCCATTTCATACCAGATAGCACTCAGCTGATTCCTCATAGCCTAAGGTTTGACAGACTGTTTGCCAAGGATCTTTACTGATGGTAGGAAACTCCCCATCCACCTCCATTAAGAGCAGAAAGGTTACAGATTCTCATGTGAGTGCTAAGGTTAGACCGCTTGCCACGGAGCCCGAAAACAACTAGAACAGGAAACTGTAGACGAATGCTGGCTACAGAACGTGTCCTCTTCTGGAACGATGGCTGACTCCACCGAGGCTTTCAGCCAGTGTGAACTTAGTTACCCAGACACACAGACAGACAATATAAAGCAAAGCATTACTAATCAGAAATGGATCATCAATGACGCAGCATTTTCTCCCATTCTGTCGTCACCAGTATGATTAGAATCAAAGTGACAGAAGTGTTGGCAAACAATACAAGATGGCTGCCGTGGCATGTAGACAGGGCCAGTATCCCAAATAGCACCCTATTACCTATATACTGTGCTCCTAGAGACCAGAGCCCAATGGGTCCTGGTAAAAACTATTGTACTGAATAGGGGGCCATTTGGGAGGCAGACAGGGAGAAAATAGACTGAGTATTGTGACTGTATAGGAGCCATGGAGGCTGACAGGGCAGACCGTGGAGGTTGACAGACCAGACCATGGAGGCTGACAGACAGACCTCATCATAATGTCATACTTCCTCCATAAAGGTGCTGTCATTAGTGCAGGGCATGATGGGAATGAAAACAACAGTACGTGCATAAAAATAATAACACTGGAGAGAAATAATAGGATTTGAATTTGTTGATGTTTAAGAGAAAGGAGGAAAATAAAGAGGGGGAGATATACTGCATCTTTACATAAAAATCTACAGATTTGTCTATTCTCACATTCACATCATTCATCAGACACCCATTTCCTGCTGACATGCTACCGTGTCCTGGGTGGCATTCCAGAGCAGTTGCTCCAACTACCTTCTACTTGTTTTCATATAAACAATGTTAGCCGTATTATGAATGAGCATGCTGAATGGGAGACCTGGGCCCTGCCCTAAGACGCCTCAGCATGGCTGGCTGACTGACTGGCTGGTTGGCAGGCAGCATGGCTGGCAGGCTACTCTCAAATATAACATCTATTTTGATTTGTTTAACACTTTTTTGTTTACTACATGATTCCATATGTGTTATTTCATAGTTTTAATGTCTTCACTATTATTCTATAATGTAGAAAATAGTCAAAAATAAAGAAAAACCCTTGAATGAGTACTCTGTGTGTGTGTGTGTGTGTGTGTGTGTGTGTGTGTGTGTGTGTCAGTGTGTGTGTGTGTGTGTCAGTGTGTGTGTGTGTGTCAGTGTGTGTGTGTGTGTGTGTGTGTGTGTGTGTGTGTCAGCATGCATGCGTGCATGTGTGATAACAGAAGAAAAGCTTGAGATGTGGGTGTACAGCACGTGCTGTGCGTCATACCAAGTACAGTATATATCATGTGAGATACAAAGCTGTGATACATGTGCAATAACAAACACATGCTATGTATGTGACACTATGCAAGAACACATGCCATGGCTCATCACAGCCACTTCAAAGTTCTAACTAATAGAACAGGCCATGTGAGCAGCACCTCCCTAGCCTGGCGAATTGTTCCGCTGCCCTGTCGTTCACTACTGTACATACTTCAGTCTGAGACTGCCATCATTGAAGTTTTTTGTGGTGACGAGAGGCACGAGGGGCGTTGTACAAAACAAAGTCGTCAGCGATTGGATCGTCGCTAACCAATAAGAGTATCAAAGCCAATGACGAATTTTCCAACCGCCACTTTATTTGGTATTTTATTAGGATCCCCATTAGCTGTTGCGAAAGCAGCAGCTACTCTTCCTGTGGTCCACACAGAACATGAAACATAACATAATACAGAACATTAATAGACAAGAGCAGCTCAGAACAACAGAACAACATATATTTTTAAAAATGGAACACATAACCTACATATCAATACACAAACTATCTAGGTCAAATAGGGGAGAGGTGTTGTGCTGTGAGGTGTTGCTGTATCTGTTTTAAACCAGGTTTGCTGTTCATTTGAGATGGAAGGGAGTTTCATGCAATAATGGCTCTATAAAATATTGTACGCTTTCATGAATTTGTTCTGGATTTGGGGACTGTGAAACGGCCCCTGGTGACATGTCTGGTGGGGTACGTGTGTGTGTCAGAGCTGTGTGTCAGTTGACTATGCCAACCATTTGGAATTTTCTACACGTTTCTTATAAAATGAAGAAGTGATGCAGTCAGTCTCTCCTCAACTCTTAGCCAAGACAGACTGGCATGCAAAGTGTTTGTATTAGCCCTCTGATTACAATGAAGAGCAAGACGTGACGCTCTGTTCTGGGCCAGCTGCAGCTGAACTAGGTCTTTCTTTGCAGCATTTGACCACATGACTGGAGGACTTGCTTTTTGGAGTGTGGTGTCAAAAAAGCAGAGCATCTCTTTATTACAGACAGACCGCTCCCCATCTTTACAACCATTCAATCTATATGTTTTGACCATGACATCTCCTCAACTTGTTCAGCCACACCACTCATTACCCGATTCAGCTGAGGTCTAGAGCTTAGGCAATTATTTGTACCAAATACAATGCTCTTAGTATTAGAGATGTTCAGGACCAGTTTATTACTGGCCACCCATTCAAAAACTGACTGTTAAGAGTTTCAGTGACATCATTAGCTGTGGTTGCTGACACGTATATTGTTGAATCATGGACACACAGGCTTTGTTTAATAACAGTGGCAGGTCATTGGTAAACATTGAAAAGAGTAGAGGGCCTAGAGAGCTGCCCTGCGGTACACCACACCTTACATGTTTTACATTAGAGAGGCTTCCATTAATGAAAACCCTCAGAATTCTATTAGATCTTTAGCTCTGAATCCACGATATGGCAGAGGTTAAAAATCCATCAAATATAAGTTCTCAACAACAGGATGTGGTTAATAATATCAATAATATCAAAGGTTGCACTAAAATCTTAACAGTACAGCTCCCACAATCTTCTTCTTATCAATTTCTTTAAACCAATCATCAGTCATTCGTGTCAGTGCAGTTCGTGTTGAGTGCCCTTCTCTATAAGCATGTTAAAAGTCTGTTGTTAATTTGTTTACAGAAAAATAGCATTGTATTTGTTCAAACACCATTTTTTCCTACAGTTTACTAAGAGCTGGCAACAAGATGATAGGGTAGCGGAATAACTTTTGCTTCCCTCCAGGCCTGAGGACAAACACCTTCCTCTAGACTCAAATTAAAGACATGACAAATAGGAGTGGCCATAGAGTCAGAACCATCCTCAGTAACTTTCCATCTAAGTTGTCAATGCCAGGAGGTTAGTCATTATTGATCGATAACAATACGTTTTCCACCTCTCTCACACTAACTTTAGAAAATTCAAAATTACAATGCTTTTCTTTCATTATTTGTTTTTTAATGTATTAATACGATAGCTCACTGTTTGTTGTTGCCATTTCATGCCTAAGTTTGCCCAAGTAGTAATCCACGTGTTCTGGTTCTGACCCAACCTATCGGGAATTGCCAGGGACCTCACGATACGATATTATCATGATACTTAGGTGCTGATACGATATGTATTGCAATTCTCACGATTCTGTATTTATTGCAATTCGATCCTGCAATTCTATTGCGATTTGATGTTCCAAACCTATTGCTCACTACTATGTCTGCTGCAGAGAGACAAGAGAGAGAGCATGAGAAGAGAGTTTTGATCAGTCAGGGAAATAAAAGAGCTGAAAACATGGTGTCTCACTATTGAAAAAGAAGATGGAGAACAAGATATAGGATGAGAAATAGTTTTGGAGCAGGTACAACTGACTAGCGTTAGCTAACGCTACCTAGTGTCGAAAACTTGGCGATACTACTAAATCGATACTTGGCGTGAAATATTGATATAATATCGTCCCAAAATAATATCACGATATGTAACTGTAGCGATTTTTTCCCCCTATCACTAGTAGCCAGGCAAGCACATCTCTGGGCAATGAGAAACAGTGAGAAACATTTATTTAGATCTCATAAACACAGTCAATACTCATTAGATATGCTGCTTCATGGAGACTAGCTAAAGCTGCTGCTGCCAGAGTAATGACTGCTGACACTGCTGTGTTTATGGACTAAGTAGGGCATACTGTAGCGAGCAGAGAGTAGAGAGCAGAGAGCAGAGAGCAGAGCAGAAAGCAATGCAGAGAGCAGAGCAGAGAGCAGAAAGCAGAGAAGAAAGCAATGCCGAGAGCAGAGCAGAGAGCAGAGCTAGCAGAGTGATGGTGACTTGGCAGAGCGTGGAGAGTGACGGGTGACGGGGGACATGTTTAATGGTATCAAGTGAAGCCAGCAGGGCATGCCAGTCTCACTGCTCAACATGGCTGATCACACAGTCCTGTCTCAACCTAACTTCACACACTGCTGTCTCAACCTAGCTAGGTAGTAGTTAGTCAAGTATGACACAGTGGTCTCAACCGTACTAGGTAGTAGTTAGTCAAGTATGACACAGTGTTGTCTCAACCTAGCTAGGGAATCAAGTATGATTCAATCAGTACTTTATCAAAGTGTTCCATCTTTATGCCAAAAGTATTCATGTATTTGACCTAATAAAAAGCAACGATTAATGATATTAACACAGACCACTGAGATGCTTTTACACATCTGACAGATACTCAACACTAATTACCCAGATGAGATGAGAGGACTCTACTTAAGAACTGACATTCAATTCATTCAAGAGGGAGAAACTAAACAACTATTTAACAGAGTGTGTGTTTAAACCCATAGCCATGTTGAATTGACCAGGCTGTCGTTGGGTATAGGTGGGCGAGGTGAGACAACAACACAACAACAACAACAACACCCAGCAGAGCCCATATGATTCACAGCAGAACTGATCAGATCTAAAAGATATCTCTGCAGGGAAGAAAATGGAGAACAGAGGAGGAGAGAGGATGACAGTGGAGGACAGAGGAGGACAGAGGAGGACAGTGGAGGACAGTGGAGGACAGTGGAGGACAGAGGATGAAAGTGGAGGACAGAGGAGGACAGAGGATGACAGTGGAGGACAGTGGATGACAGTGGAGGACAGTGGATGACAGTGGAGGACAGTGGAGGACAGAGGAGGACAGAGGAGGACAGAGGATGACAGTGGAGGACAGTGGATGACAGTGGAGGACAGTGGATGACAGTGGAGGACAGTGGAGGACAGTGGAGGACAGTGGAGGACAGTGGAGGACAGAGGAGGACAGAGGATGACAGTGGAGGACAGAGGAGGACAGAGGAGGCAGCCGGCGAGTGTTTCACTGTTTTCCTGGAACAGACAGGAGGTGACAGGAGGTGACCTTGTTCCTGGGGCTGCCAGGGAAAAGACGTGACAGAGGGGAAAGAGAAAGTCTACGTCCCAAATGGCACTCTATTCCCTATGTAGTGCACTCCTTTTTACCAGGGCCCATTCGGCTGTGGTCAAAAGCAGTGCTCTATATAGGGAATAGAGTGCCATTTGGGACGCATTCAAAACCACAGAGACACAGGAGGCCAACTTAGCCTCGGCAGGTAGGCAATCACGGTTCAATCATTGTAATGTAAAAACAGTGTGGCGTCATTATAGAGAAGGTAGTCGATTGAGTTATGGACCGACGGAACAAAAGGAAGCCCTGTTACAATCAACCCACTATCACAAATGATTGTGAAATAAACACAAATTACTTGTCCATTTTTTTTGTGTCTCTGTGGTTGTTGTTGTTGTTGACGTATTGTTGCATATAACGTGAAGGCCTAGCAACCCAAACATTGCATGTCCGAATCACATGATGGACAACTTTAGCATTTTAGCTAATTAGGAACTACTTACCACTTTTTAACTAGTTAGCTGGCATTAAGCTAACCCTTACCCTTACCTTAACCCTTTAACTACTTAGCTAGCATGTTACCTAACCCTAACCGCAGTGGCGTGCCGTGGGCCTGGGGCCTGGGCCTTCAGTGAGGTCCTACACAGTCCCACCCGAATTAATCCACCTCTTATTACCATCATTATGATGCCATGGCTCTAGACACTATACATTTAGACAGAAACGCAGTATAACCAGGCGTTGCGTCACCTTGAAATTGACATTTTTATTCAGAGAATTGCAGGGGAAGAGTACAATACAGTACAGTTCAACTAATAGGCAAGAACATAGTCGAGTGCAACAGAGTTTTATTAATATTCTTCTTCTATCCATTTCTGGTCCACAAACTTTGAGCTTTAAGTCCCCCAAAAAATAAATACAGTGTGTTCACTAAACAGCGCATTGTCGCACCCAAAGCAGTTTCACCGTGATGATAAAGACACATAACTATTCACTGAAAATAAAAATAAAAAAGAATAATTTGCAACATAGGCAATTTGCCATTATATTTTGTTAATATATAGGCTATTTAATATTAACGAAATAAAATGCGAAACATAAATACACATTTAATAAAAAATAGCATGCATTGTATGCCTACTCACCAAAGACTGATTATTTGAACACAAAATCCTTCCTCCTTTCTTTCCTCAAGAAGACTTCAATGACTCTGTTGTACAGTCTATCTGTGCGTTTTAGTTCCACCAATAAGTCCTTTTCTATCGACATGGAGGCTAATGCTGAAAGCCGAGTCTGTCCAGTAGCATTTCTGGAATACGTTTTGATTCGCTTTAAGGCCGAGAATGACCGCTCGACAGAAGCCGTGGACACAGGGATAGTCACTGTCACACATGCCAATGTGTAAAGTTGCCCCATGTCCTCATTCAGATTTTTCTGCTTAAGGAGATCAGAGGGACTTTTCCCTTCAAAATCAGTCATAGCATACATTACAGTCAGTTCTGTTTTTAGCTTGGATAGGTCGAACAGTGTTCCGTGACTCTCTGTTAAGCTGGAGAAGGCTGTTTGCGGGAATTTTTTTCCGGTAGGTCTGAAAGTGCCGGGGGTCCAGGAGGGAGAGAAACATTAATTTTTCGTGGTCTTGAAACCTGTTTCGTATCTGGCAAAGAATGTTGTCCAGAATATTGCTGTGGAGTTGTTGATAGTATGTGCGAGGGTCTCCGTGCGCTGGGTGAATTTGAGATGCGCGCTGTGTCATCGTAGATTTGACTGAACCTGCACCTCTCTCGCTCAATTGTGTCACAAAACTCGTTCACCCTTGTCAGGCAGAATTGTACATCCAAAGTTTGTTTCTGTAGAATTCCAAAAAGCACATCCGAATAATTAAAAATCCCATTGAATGTTTCAAGCAAAAAACAAAACTCAAAATCATCCAAACGTGCATTAAATCCATCAGCCATAAGCACAGTATCCCCGTCATGGTCATCATGATGTTCCAGTAAGTGGTTAAACAGCTCCTTTAGGGCAACTCTCTTTTCAAAGACTGCATTGACCAATCTAGATGTATATTGCCACCTCGTTGGGGCAACCTTAGGAAGACGACGCTTGCAGATGTCATCCATCAGTTGCGTGCGCTTAGGGGATCGTGAGAAAAATGCTGCAAGGCCATTGAGGTTGGCAAAGAAGACCTTGCATTCTTTAAGCTTTGAGGCTCCTTGAGTCAGTACTAAATTTAGTCGATGTGCATAGCAGTGAATGAATAAGGCCATCGGTGCCCTCTCCTTAACTTTAGCCTGCACCCCATTGAGTCCAGATGCCATGACTGCTGGCCATCAAAACACTGTGCCACAACTTTATCCAGACTACATTCATTTTCCTCCAAGAAACGGAAAATAAGAGTGGCAATGTCATCAGCTCGCTTGCCGCTTGTCACATCTTCAAATCGGATAAATCGCTCCTTGACCTCTCCTTACAATGTCTAACTTTTCTTGAAAAGTTCGTCTTGAGAATGGCGTTATAATTATATCCTCGACCAAATCGATATCTTCTCCTCCTTCCGCCATTGTGGATTGAAAAAACAGCTTAGTGGTACGCGAATTAATTTGTTTATCAAATTCAGTTTCCTAGTTCTGAAGTTCTGCATAGACCTGCCCATAGGACCTGCCTCTCAATATTGGTAATCCAATCAAAAGACGTGCACGCACTACGCCTGCTAGCTGGCTCCTGTGTAACACTGGAGCCAGCCAGCAGGCGTACAATAGCCAACTCTAAAGCTGATTGGTTGACACTAAATTTTCATTTCCATTCACTTTAAGCTACAAGCGCCCGCACTCTTGATTCTGAAGGCCTGAGGGCAGATTTTAGACCCCTGGCAACACATGATGGCTGAATATGATTGGATAAAAGATCTAACATAAAGACCAGCCCTCCAAATCTCAACCTGGGGCTGGAAGCAGTGCAACCAAAAGGAAAGCTATGAAATGAAGAGTATAACTCTTACTCTGGGGAATAATTTAATACATATTTGTGGGAAAATATATTTAAAAAAATATATATATATTCTGATGATGTTTAGGCCAGCAGAGAAGGCCTTGCTGGCCCTGACGGCCCACCACTGCCTAACCGTAACCCCTAACCCCTAGCTAACGCTAGCCACCTAGTTAAACTAGCTAGCTAATGTTAGCCACAACAAATTGGGGTGGCAGGTGGCCTAGTGGTTAGAGCGTTGGGCCAGTAACCGAAAGGTTGGTGGATTGAATCCCCGAGCTGACTAAGTAAAAAACTTTCATTCTACTTCTGAACAAAGCAACCGACTGTTCCTCATTGTAAATAAGAATTTGTTCTTAACTGACTTGCCTAGTTAAATAAAAGGTCAAATAGAAAATGGAATTAGTTATGAAGAAAATTGTGTATTAGACAGGAATGCACAATGGAGAAGAAAATCGTGTGGTGGACATTTTTTTCTTTGTGTGCCTGTCACGATTATCACATCTATTTCAGGATAATCTGCGATAGTGGTTACAGTAGATCCCTGTATCAGAGGTCTGCCTGCTTCTCTCCTGTGGTTCTGCTTGAAAAATAAAGGATGCAAGGACCAGGGATATTATTTGTAAACAACCAAAAGAAAATGGTTGCACAGTCACAGGTGGATGACTATCAACCCAGAGAACGGTGGGTTATTTAATCAGATCAACACTCGCAAGGCCGCAGGGCAGTACGGTATCCCAGGGTGTGCTCTCAGAGCATGCACAGATCAATCGGCAGGCATATTCACCGTAATTTTCAACCTCTCCATGTCCTAGTCTGTAATGTTCAACCTCTCCATGTCCCAGTCTGTAATGTTCAACCTCTCCTTGTCCCAGTCTGTAATGATCAACCTCTCCTCGTCCCAGTCTGTAATGTTCAACCTCTCCTCGTCCCAGTCTGTAATGTTCAACCTCTCCTCGTCCCAGTCTGTAATGTTCAACCTCTCCTCGTCCCAGTCTGTAATGTTCAACCTCTCCTCGTCCCAGTCTGTAATGTTCAACCTCTCCTCGTCCCAGTCTGTAATGTTCAACCTCTCCTCGTCCCAGTCTGTAATGTTCAACCTCTCCTCGTCCCAGTCTGTAATGTTCAACCTCTCCATGTCCCAGTCTGTAATGTTCAACCTCTCCTTGTCCCAGTCTGTAATGTTCAACCTCTCCATGTCCCAGTCTGTAATCCTCACGTCTTTAACTGACCACCATCATTCCTGTTCCTAAGAACTCTAAGGCTTCATGCCACAATGACTACTGCCTTGTATCACTCACATCTGTAATCATGAAATGCTTTGAAAGACTGGTTATGGCACACATCAACTCCATCATCCCAGACACCCTTGAGACCCACTCAAATTTGCAAACCACCCCAACAGATCCATAGACAACGCAATCTCAATTGCACTCCACACTGCCCTCACCCACCTAGATAAGAGGAATACCTGTGTAAGAAGGCTGTTCATTGACTACAGCTCAAAGTTCAACACCGTTGTCCCTTCAAAGCTCGTCACCAATGCTTAAGACCATGGGACTGAACACCGTCCTCTGCAACTGGATCCTGGACTTCCTGACGGGCCGCCCCCAGGTGGTGAGGGTAGGCAAGATCACCCCTCAACTCTCAAAACGGGGACCCCTCAGGGGTGCGTACTTAGTCCCCTCCTATACACCCTGTTCACCCACAACTGTGTGGCCATGCACAACTCCAACACCATCATTAAGTTGCTGACGACACAACGGTGGTTGGCCTGATCACCGGCGACGATGAGACAGCCTACTGGGAAGAGGTCAGTGATCTGACAGTGTGGTGCCGGGACAACAACCTCTCCCTCAATGTCAGTAAGACCAAGGAGCTGATCGTGGACTACAAGAAAGAGGGGGGGGCGGGGGGGCATTCCCCCATCCACATCAACGGGGCTGCAGTGGAGTGTGTCGAGAGCTTCAAGTTCCTCTGTGTCCAAATCACTAAGGACTTAAAATGGTCCACATATAAGCGTTACAGTTGTGAAGAAGGCGCGACAGCACCTCTTCCCCCTCAGGAGGTTGAAAAGGTTTGGCATGGGCCCTCAAATCCTCAAAAAGTTTTAAGAACGCATCATTGAGAGCATCATGACCGGCTGTATCACTGCTTGGTGTGGCAACAGCACCACCCTCGATCGCATGGTGCTGCAGAGGGTGGTGCGGAAAGCCAGAACATCACTGGGACATAGCTCCCTGTCATCCAGGACATCTATATCAGGCGGTGTGAAAGGAAGGCCCGGAAAATTGTTAAAGACACCAACCACCCAAGCCAGACTTATTCTCTCTGCTTCTGCACAGAAAGCGGTACCAGTGCCTCAAGTCTGACACCAACAGGCTCCTGAACAACTTCGATCCCCAAGCCAAAAGACTGCTAAATAGCTACACAAACTATCTGAGTTGGCCCTTTTGTTTAATTTTTAGGGTCTCTATACACACTGACAGGACTCTTCACACTCACGCACAATGACACTCCAACACACACACACACACGCAAGCACACAATTTAATCACACATACATAACATTAACATGCACACACATTTATACTGACTCTACACATACTCACATACAATCATCATTTACGCTGCTGCTACTCTGTTTATCATTATCCTGATGCCTAGTCACTTTACCCCTATACATATATCCCTATACATATCTCCCTCTGTTACTCCAGGATCCCTGCACATTGTTAATATGGTACTGGAACTGACCCTGTATACGGCTTACTTACTTTCTCGTGTTCTTCTTATTTCTCGTGTGTTTTTTGTTCTACCTCATGTTATTTTTTAGTATTACATTGATATTGATGAATGCGTTGTTGGGTTTAGAGACTTGCAAGAAAGTTCTCCCTGTACTTGTACACGTGACATTAAAACTTGAAACATGGCTACAGGACAACGGGGCAGGACAACGGGGCAGGACAACGGGGCAGGACAACGGGGCAGGACAACAGGGCAGGACAACAGGAAGAAGTGTTCTGGTTCACAGCTGGATAGCACTTCCCCAGAGCAACACTTACAGAGCTCTAATATAATTGTGGACTATACAGTGCATTCGGAAAAGTATTCAGACCCCTTGACTTTTCTTCGTTTTTTTGTTACGTTACAGCTTTATTCTAAAATGGATTCAATTGTTTTTGATTACAAAAATAAAAAATATTCTCTTTTAAATTTTTTATACATTTGCAAAAAATTATAAAAACCTGTTTTCGCTTTGTGGTATTGGGGTATTGTGTGTAGATTGATGGGGGAAAAAAACATGTTTTCATCAATTTTGGAATAAGGTTGTAACGTAACAAAATGTGGAAAAAGTCAAGGGGTCTGAACACTTTCCGAATGCACTGTATATTGAATGGGTAAAAAAATTGTTAAATCACATTAACTTCTGTAGATCAATGAAGTATTTCACCCATATTTATGCATACTGCTATTTAAATCAGTAGATGTGTTAAACATTACATACAAGCAATGCAGCAATCTGCTTGTTACAAAGTCTATTCAAGTTTAATGCAAAAGGGTGGACAGATGCCATCCTACCAGCTTGCATAGCAAGAAATCAAGTACTTAACACATAAAATGGATTAAATTGTATCAAAATTACCAAAGTAAACTTTAATGGTGCGACAATCCTGCCCCGGGGACATGTACTGTAAAACTGTGTGTGCTGCAGAAAAGCAGAAGAGGGGAAAGAAAGTGCCTCTGGTCTGGTTGTAATACAATAACTAGTCAGAGAGGGACCTTACTAACTAACAGATTCAACAGGCCCTATAATGAATATGATGGATCACCTTACTTCCTGGATCTGGATCCAAATAATAATAATAATAATAATACATTATATTTATATAGTGCTTTTCAAGGACCTAAAGTCACTTAATACAAATTTTAAAAAACAGGCAGAAGTGAAGATTGAATGAAACTACAATAGATTGAATATTGTTCTAACAAAACAAGAACAAAAATGGAGAAATATGAAACTATGAGAACAAAAATATCCAATAACTAGGCCTATGCTTCAACAGTAGCTCAAATTAAACCATGCATATTAAAACACTATACTGTGTGTTTAGCAACACTAATTAGTGAGTAATCTGCATAAATATGCATGTAACCACACTTTAAAAGCAAATTAACATGAGAAGCATGGACTAGATAAAATGCATTGTCTTGTTAGCCATTGTCTTTCCATCTTAATTATTCACATTGTGACCCCCTTTTTCCTGCTACTTCGAATTACACACATCCTGCTTTTAACTCAATCTAAATCTGTGATGCAGTTTCACAGAAGAAAAACAGAATCGAACACACACACCTTTATCTGTTAAAATCAACCAAATGTAGATACATATTCCATCAGATGTTTCTGTATTTCATTTCCAATAAATTTGCTCATATTTCTAAAAAACTATTTTCATTTTGTCATTATAGGTTACTGCGTGTAGATGGGTGACAAACAAAATAAATGTAATCCATTGTAAATTCAGGCTGTAACACAACAAAATGTGGACGAAGTCAAGGGGGAGGGAAAACCACCCGAAGGCACTGTAGCTGTATTTCTTACGTACCGAATATTGAATTGGCTACAATGGGAAATCCTAGTAGTCACAAAGCAGAGTTGAGGCACCTACTACAGCCCCCCCCAACTGGCATATCATGTTAAACTCATGACTGTTTGTTTTCTTTTAATCTGTAAGGAAGCATTTAAATAAAATTGGATCTTTGGGTAAGAAAGGTAGTAACAAGGGAACGGATGAGGGAATAGTTTACCCGTAAAAACAATAGAATTTTAACATAGCTCATAGTCAGACATCAAAGGTTTTCCTCATGTTCAACAGTCTTCTTGACATCCCTGTCACTGACGGCCATTTTCGGCTCAAGGGGAGCTTTTATATTCAAATCCAAGGCAAGAACATTTCTTAGATTTTTTACAATGTTTTGTTGTCTTGTGCTATTTTGTTTGTCGGGGCACAGTGGCTTGTTCAAGCATCTGGGAGTGATCATGAGAGTGACGCAGCTAAGGTTGCAAAGGGAGGGTACTGGAACTTTCCAAGTGCTTGGGCCTCCCGAGTGGTGCTAGAGGTGTCACTACAGACCGGGGTTCGATCGCGGGCTGTGTCAGTCGTCAGTTGAGCGGTGTTTCTTCCGACACATTATTGCGGCTAGGTTCCGGGTTAAGCGGTCGGGTGTTAAGAAGTGCGGTTTGGCGGGTCATGTTTCGGGGGACTCAAGACTCGACCTTCCCTCCCGAGCGCGTTGGGGAGTTGCAGCGATGAGACAAGATTGAAATTGGGGAGAAAAAGGGGATTAAAAAAAAAAGACAAATAATAAAAAATAATAATAATACTAATAATAGAATAACCAGTGCTTGACTTGGATGAAAGAGGTGCAGGAGTTGTCTTTTTCCAAGTCCTTCACAGAAATGATCAAATGGCATTATACTATAGACCTCTGATTATTCACTGTTAAGGGTTAAGGGTTCATACGCATTTTGACAGATGGAATTCCATGACTTTTCCACAACTTTTAACCACATTTCCATGACCAGTAATTGGTGGTGTCTATGTAGCGTACATGAAAAGGTCAGCATAGCAGAAGGCTGCTGGTTTCTGATCCCATGTAGGCCTACGATCTCCTGCCTTTGTGTCCTTGATCAAGGCACTTAACCCCTCACTAATGAGAATAACTACACTGTTAGACTACTGTATAAAACACATGTGGTCAACCCTCCACCTGGAGAGCTACTGGGCCTGCAGGCTTTTGATCCAACCCTGAAACACACCCGAGTCTGCTTATCAAGGTGGTGTTGTGCAGCTGATGGTTAGGCTACAGTGTGGTGTGTTAGACCAGGGCTGATGGTTAGGCTACAGTGTGGTGTATTAGACCAGGGCTGATGTTTAGGCTACAGTGTGGTGTATTAGACCAGGGGTGATGTTTAGGCTACAGTGTGGTGTATTAGACCAGGGCTGATGTTTTGGCTACAGTGTGGTGTATTAGACCAGGGCTGGAACAAAAGCGTGCACAACCAGTAGCTCTCCTGCAGGATGGTTGACCACCTCAATATAAAACATTGCAACATTACAATCAAAAAGTTTAATGTCTTTATACAAGTGTTCCCTCATTAAATTAATCAGGAATAATATGGTTAAGGCAGGCTACTTCAAAGCAAGGTTGCTTAACTAAGACATGTTTATCTATAACCTTAAGGCTAAAATATTCATGTTTCAAGGGAGGTCTATGCACAGCATGGAAGTTATTTGTCAATTAGGCTATTCTTAGCATTTTTTTTAATGTTGTCGGAATGACATGGCTAGTCTACTGTTTAATAGAGGGGAACTCCAGCTTTCCAATAGCGCGGTCAGATTTATTTCTCAACAGTGCCGGGTGAAAAACCACGAGTCAACAACATTAATACTTATACTGTAGCTAAATAGTTAACTAGCGAGACAGCTTGTAGTTCGGCAGTGGCTTCAGAAAGCATTCCCACCCCTTTACTGGTTCACCATTTTGTTGTGTTACAACTTCCAATTAAAATTGATTACATTGAGGTTTTGTGTCACTGAACTACACACAATACCCCATCATGTCAAAGTGGAATTTTGTTTGTAGAAAGTTTTTGACATTAATAAAATGATTAAAAGCTGAAAAAAATAACAATTCGCATAATAAGTTGCATGGACTCATTCTGTGTTGAATAATAGTGGTTAACATGATTTTTTTAAATGACTACCCCATCTCTATACCCCGCACATACAATTACAGTGCCTGACATAATTATTGGGAAAGGGAAGCTTTTTTTCTTCTTTTGGCTCTATCCTTCAAAAGTTTGAAATCAAACAATGACTATGAGGTTAAAGTGCAGAATGTCAGCTATAATGTGAGCGTATTGCCATCCATATCAAGTGAACCGTTTAGAAATTAAGCACATTTTGTACAGAGTACCCCCATTTTAGGGGAGCAAAAGTATTAGGACAAATTCACTTATGTGTGTATTAAAGTAGTAAAAAGTTAAGTATTTGTTCCCATATTCATAGCACGCAATGACTACGTCAAGCTTGTGACTACAAATGTGTTGGATGCATTTGCTGTTTTTTTTGGTTGTGTTTCAGATTATTTTGTGCCCAATAGAAATTAATGGTAAATAATGTACGGTATCGTTTTGGAGTTACTTTTATTGTAAATAAGAATATGTTTCTAAACACTTCTATATTAATGTGGATGCTACCATGATTACGGATAATCCCGAATGAATCGTGAATAATAATGACTGAGAAAGTTACAGATGCCAAATATCATACCCAATATCATACCCCCAAGACATGCTAGACCAGAGATGGGCAAACTTTTTGGCTCGAGGGCCACATCAGGATTTTGAAATTCAACGGAGGGATGCATTTTTTGGGGGACCAATTGGTTGTTTAAATCTATTTGCGGGGGCCCCCCAAGTGGCGCAGCGGTCTAAGGCACTGCATCGCAGTGCTTGAGGCGTCACTACAGACCCGGGTTCGATCTCAGGTGGTGTCACAGCTGGCCGTGACTGGGAGACCCATGAGGCGGCGCACAATTGGCCCAGCGTCTCCGGGTTAGGAGAGGGTTTGATAGGCTGAGATTTTCTTGTCCCATCGTGCTCTAGCGACTCCTGTGGCGGGCCAGGCGCATGCACGCTGACACGGTCGCAAGGTGTACAGTGTTTCCTCCGACACATTGGTCCGGCTGGCTTCTGGGTTAAGCGGGAATTGTGTCAGGAAGCAGTGTGGCTTGGCAGGGTCGTGTTTCGGAGGACACACGGCTCTCGACCTTCGCCTCTCCTGAGTCCATACGGGAGTTGCAGCGATTGGATAAGACTATCTACCAATTGGATATCACAAAATTGGGGAGAAAAAAGGGGCAAAAAATATATATAATAATGAAAAATGTTGATGTCTCGTGGGCTGGATTGAAGTGCTCGGCGGGCCATACTTTGCCCCCCCCCCCCCCCCCCCCCCCTTGTGCTAGCCTCTCACAATTACAATAACAGGGGAGGTTAGATTTTTTTGTGGGGAGGTATGATATTTGTGCGTCTAACTTTCTCACGCATAATTATTCACGGTTCATTCAGGAAACATGGGTTATTACAAATAGAATGAAAAAAGCTGTAATATTATCCTAAATATAAACCATCAACTTAGCGAATCCCATTGGTGTTTAATATGAGGGTTTCAGCATGAAATCGAGAGTTTGGGACTATAAGGTTGTATCTGCATTTAATGTCCAAATGTTGTTATTGACATAGCCTTGTTCTATTTCTGTCACAGAATTCCATTGTTTCTCCCTTCCTATATGTGTAATAGAATTTCTTGACACAGTAAAATTGATCTCTGAGGAAAATATGAGAGGCCTAGAGACATGATAGGATTCCTCAGTAATTAAAAACAGACATTAGAATCTTACATTAGTCATCAATGACTTCAGTGTTTCACAACGGGAACGGAAACGTGAGCCCGTCTCTGGATAGGCTACCATCCCAAATAGCACCCTATTCCTTACATAGTAACCTACGTTTGACGAGAACACAATAGGGACTAGGGTGCCATTTGGGACGTCCTCTAAGGCGATGACCTCGTCTGTCTCTATACACTACAGGATGTCTCTAGGCACTACAGGATGAAGCTCTTCCTCTAGTTCCTGTGGGAGAGGTCAGTGACCATGGCCTTGATTTATACCAGCTTGAGTTGCACGGTGAGTGTGTGTATGTGGCTGCTACTGCTCGCTGACGTGGAGCGCTCTGGGCTCGGTTTCCCGATAGCGATGGAACTTTAGCTTCTGAGTGTTTTAACGATGCGTCGTTCCTGCAACGGCCGAAGACGTAACATGCGTTTCTCAAAACACCAGCAGAGAGAATGTCCGCTAAGTGCGTCGTGGAGACATATGTCGATACTGATAGGATCGAGAGAAGAAGAACGAAAAACGCAGCGATGCTCTCAGATCAGCTATTACCATTCAAATCTTACCTTATTAACATTATAATTATTCCACAATACTGACGACGCATCAGCTCCCAGAAAGATATTATTATTATTATTGGCGGCAAATATTGAGGCGACTTATTCTAATATATAAGTCGCCTCAATAAGGATGCATTAAATCAAGCTTTGGCACGTAATGTTGCTACACACCATGAAATATATTGAGGAAAAAATGACAGACAGTAGCCTACAATTAGCAAAATAATAAAATCAAAACCTATTTTATTTCTCACATGCGCCGAATACAACCTTACCGTGAAATGATTACTTACAAGCCCTTAACCGACAATGCAGTTCAAGAAATAGAATTAAGAAAATATTTACTTTAAAAAAAATATATAATAATATAGATCTCAATTGAATGAACATGACATTTATTTAAATATTATTTAGTTATATGCCTATGTGGCCTGTACTGTTAATTATCTTTTAAATTTGGTCATATGGGTTTTCATTTCAAACATTGTTTTATCCTTGTTTGTAACAAGTCCAATGACATTGTCAACTATGTATTTATAGTCAGCTTAGTTCTGTCACAGAGAAACAGACATCTTGATTCTATGTTTAGCAGATATATTCTATGTAGGCCTATATCTAATGAAACACTTAGCTGTTGTAAGTGGTCTGAGGCAGTCAGTCTGTAAAAAACAAGCGTTTTCAAGTGCAACTTTAGTAACAATGGTTTTGCGAAACAGCTCTGAGATGTAACGCTCCTCCTATGAAGGTTTTAACCATGAATCTTAGCCGTGTTTCTACATCTGCATTGCTTGCTGTTTGGGGTTTTAGGCTCGGTTTCTGTATAGCACTTTATGACATCTGTTGACGTAAAAAGGACTTTATAAATACATTTGATTGATTGATTAAAGGGATACTTTGGGATTTTGGGAATCGCCAGAGTCAGATGAACTTATGGATACCATTTTTATGTCGCTGCATCCAGTATGAAGGAAGTTAGAGAGAGTTTTGTGAGCCAATGCTAACTAGTGTTAGTGCAATGACTGGAAGTCTATGGTATCTACAAGCATGCTATCAGTTACCATGTACTTCCAGTCATTACACTAATGCTAGTTAGCAAGTGCGCTAAAGCTAGTTAGCAACTTCCTTCAAACTGTACACACAGACACATAAAAGTGGTTTCCACAAGTTCATCTCACTCTGGAGAAGGAGACAAAAGGCTTCATTGCCAAAATCCTGAAGTATCCCTTTAAGATGTTTTTAGGAAGCTGAGCCCAGATCTGTCTGCCTGAGAAACAGACACCTCCCTCCCTCCCTTCTCAGACGCCTACTGACCCAGCTAATACCACAATAACATCCCTAGCTACCCTCCTAACCCGTCACTCCCCCCTGCTCGCTCGCAGCAGATATGACCCTCTGGAAAAGAATACCTCACATTCTAACATGGCCCTTCCACACCCATCCCAACCCCTCCTCTCCCGAACGCACAGACAAACACAGTACCCCTGGCAATAGGAGACAAAACTGAAACTGAGAATTTCAACATGTCTGACTAAACCTCCCGGGTGGCGCAGTGGTCTAGGGCACTGCATCGCAGTGCTAGCTGCGCCACCAGAGTCTCTGGGTTCGCGCCCAGGCTCTGTCGCAGCCGGCCGCAACCGGGAGGTCCATGGGGCGACGCACAATTGGCATAGCGTCGTCCGGGTTAGGGAGGGTTTGGCCGGTAGGGATATCCTTGTCTCAGTATGTAAAATGTAATAAAAATGTATGCACTCTACTGTAAGTCGCTCTGGATAAGAGCGTCTGCTAAATGACTAAAATGTAAATGTAACTAAAGGAGAAATGAGAGAAGGTACTTTGTTATTTTCCGTAGTCAGTCTACCCCTCTAATTCAGCCCCTCTCTTAGCAGTAAATGTAATGGACGCTATAGGCTAAATACAAGGTAATCACAACACGGTATGCAAAATGTTATCTTAATCATGTGTATTACAGTATGCTGTAATACATCACCAATCACGTGTATTCACATGATGACAAAGCCATTTGTTTTTCAACTGTTTTAATGAGAGAGAATGAGGGAACTTCTGTGTGGGGGGTCGCCCTGAAGCCCAAATCTACGAATGCGTCCCAAATGGTATCATATGCCTATATAGTGCACTACTTTGGACCAGAGCCCATAGACTACATTTCCAGGCCAACTGTGATCTTGAATGTGGGCCAGGAACATTGCATCAGGAAAACTTTGAGAGAGTGGAAGAGGGTCCACGTCAGTCCACGTCCCATGATTACTTCCACAGAAGAGAAGCTCTATTGTCTTGGAGCTCTATTCAAAGTTCTCCAGTTTAAAAACAAATTTGCAACCAAGCAGATAACCTAAATAAAATCTGTGTTTTGAAACGTAAAAAACTTTTGTCAGTTCAGATCGTGACTGATAGTAGGCCTTATATACCACGGAACAGACTTACAAACACTTGCAGTATACTGCCAGTCCTCGGGATTTCAGTGATATCATATACAATACCACACATGTTCAAAAACACTTTCTGTCTGTATTAAACAAAAGCTGATTCATTGTCTTGACGAGGAAACGGGTGCCTCACTGCCTTTCCTTTTGTGGTCCCAAATGGCACCCTATTCCCTTTACAGTGCACTACCTCTGACCAAGGTCCATAGGGCTCCAGTCAAAAGTAGTGTACTATAGAGGGAATAGGGGGCCATTCGGGATGTAACCCTTTTGTGAGCTGCAAACAGAGCTTCTTTGAACGTCATATCTTGGAGGGGCTTGGTCTCATGGCTGCCTCAACTACAAAGCCACTAATGTTGCTCTACAAGAGGACTCTGGTGCTTGTCGCTCTGTCTCAATGTCATGATGGCCCTCTAGCCTCCGGGCCTTCACATAGCTAACCAGAGGAGCCCTATCCCTGAAGTGTCTCTCTACAGTCAGTGTCCCTCTCCAGTCTACCCGGCATCATGGCACTGCTCCAAGAGACAGGAGGTCAAGGGGAGAGTCTAACTGCAATAAGGTCGCGTCCTAAATGGCAGCTTATTACATATAAAGTGTCTGTCTGTCTCTTTCTCTGTCTGTGTCTGTCTGTCTGTCACAGGAGGTCAAATCAAACACCAGCCACAGGATAAGAGAAACAGGGTTCTCCCGTCACAGTGCTGGAGGTCAAATCAACGCCAGCCACAGGATAAGAGAAACAGGGTTCTCCTGTCACAGTGCTGGAGGTCAAATCAAACACCAGCCACAGGATAAGAGAAACAGGGTTCTCCTGTCACAGTGCTGGAGGTCAAATCAAACACCAGCCACAGGATAAGAGAAACAGGGTTCTCCTGTCACAGTGCTGGAGGTCAAATCAAACACCAGCCACAGGATAAGAGAAACAGGGTTCTCCTGTCACAGTGCTGGAGGTCAAATCAACGCCAGCCACAGGATAAGAGAAACAGGGTTCTCCTGTCACAGTGCTGGAGGTCAAATCAAACACCAGCCACAGGATAAGAGAAACAGGGTTCTCCCGTCACAGTGCTGGAGGTCAAATCAACGCCAGCCACAGGATAAGAGAAACAGGGTTCTCCTGTCACAGTGCTGGAGGTCAAATCAAACACCAGCCACAGGATAAGAGAAACAGGGTTCTCCCGTCACAGTGCTGGAGGTCAAATCAAACAGCAGCCACAGGATAAGAGAAACAGGGTTCTCCTGTCACAGTGCTGGAGGTCAAATCAAACACCAGCCACAGGATAAGAGAAACAGGGTTCTCCTGTCACAGTGCTGGAGGTCAAATCAACGCCTAGCCACGGGATAAGAGAAAGTCTGTGACAATGACGATGACGCAAGCATTCTCTCCTGAATCGCAGCATCCGGCCAGTGTTGACCATAGTACCATGCTTCTGGAATGATGAAGAGCTGCAGCACAGCAGTTCTGCCTCCATCAAGTGCCTGCCTTCCTCATCAAGAGGAAGAGCAGGGTTACCCTTACCAGCCTCCAGTGACCAAACCATCCACAAGGCTGGTGGAGGGGTAGACTAGAGGAATACAACAGTGTATTACTGTACATCCCAATATGTTAGCCTATTCTTCACACCATCAAATCACCATTCAAACACAAATGTTAATACAAGGCATTATGATGGCCAAGATAACAGCCGTCACTGCTATCAGCTGGTTCATGACTAGAGGGTGTAATCAGACCAGGCCAGACCACTGCTAGCTCTGGTCCAGGGCGAACGTGCACTACGCCTTGGACCAGAGCTAACCGACTGCATGGGCCAGGTTTGCTGGTGGAATATTATTGTTTGTTACCAAGGTGCTGGTCTGCTATGGTAATCTATTTTGAGGTATAGGGTTTGACGCTGACAGCAACTGGACACTATAAAGACACCAGCAGATTTCCAAAGTCAGGTTAATTTGATAACGGCATTGTTTGTTTCTGGTGCTGGATTGGTTCATTGGTAATGGATGGTAATAAAGAATACATATAGGTTGCGGTATTTCCCAGCACTCTGGCCAAGGAAAGATGTCAGGGCATTTTGCACTATTATGAGCATGCATCTTACTGGTCATTTAAATCGGGATAGCAGGTGGCCAAAAGGCAACAAAAAACCGGCATTGCTGTTTTGGTGAAAAAAGGTCTGTTAGGAATAGTAGGCTATCAATCAATAAGATATCAATTACGTTGTTGTTTTTTTAAATTCATGTTTATGTGAATGCCTATTCAAATGGTGGCCTGTTGATTTTGATTGAACAGATCAAACAGAATGCTTTGGCATGCGCAGGCACATATATTTTATCAACACGTACATGAATACCAACACATTTACTTCAAGCATTCAATCCCCCCACTGTTGAAATATATTTGATTGTTCATTTGATCCTTTAGCCCCGCATTACGTGTGGCTAATGTGTCCTATGTAGGCGAGTATAAAATAACTTACATTTATCTGTTAATGTCAGTTTCTCCTCAATTCTTTTCTCAAGATCGTTGTATTCCATTTTTTCAATTCAAGCGATTGTCAGTCCCTTTCCAGTTGCAGTCATTCCTCAAATATATCGAAGGACAGGAGGGGGGGAAAAACTCTCTGTATACTCAGATCACCAACATGCTCTTCGTAAATCCAAGAGGGAACGGTAGGGAACAAAATGATAGAATAACTAGACAGAAAAACGGGTGAGAAAAATCACGATGACAAGTAGTCTATGTACGTCTCCCTTATTTACTCTTGAACTACAGACCTTGTCACTGTCAGATCATATTGTTTGACAAATTAATATCAACAGAGTTGACCAACGAAAAAGTCCGAGCTAGGCAGAGACTTAATCGTAGCAATAGGACTGCTTGTGGAATATCTGTGCCGGACAGCCGCTGCCTGCCTCTCTGATTGACTGTACCATCTATCTTACCGGGGGTAAGCAAAACTCGGTGCACCTACTGATCAAAATAATTTAACCGACAAAATGTTACCAAATGTTAAACACGTCTCGATAATTGATTTACAGTTGCATTTTTTGTATACTTACAGTAGTATATGGGTTTGACGGGGGAAATGGGAGAATATATCGAGCTTGCAAAACAATGATCCCCCCTGTTAGAAATGGTTGCAGCCATCAGATATACACGCTGAATACTCAAAGCAATGTATCTATCTATCTATCTATCTATCTATCTATCTATCTATCTATCTATCTATCTATCTATCTATCTATCTATCTATCTATCTATCTATCTATCTATCTATCTATCTATCTATCTATCTATCTATCTATCTATCTATCTAAGGAGCCCACAGAAATATGTGCTATAGCCATAATAACAGTTTAATGCAGTATTATTAACATGTCATTCATCAAAAGAGGGTTCTTAACATGGATCTCTTGAATTCAGATGAGCTGCCTGTTGCAGTTGGACCTGCATGTTTTCTCATTTGGGTTGCTCTTTATTTTTTTATGTGAGCCAATCAATGGATGGAACGAATAGTCTCACGTGAATCATTTCTGTTTTAATTCATTTAGTCGGTAGTTTGACATTGTGACAAGGTCGTTAAGAATTAATGCGACCTTTTTCACTGTAGGGTTACACATTTATCCTGCAGTCAGAGGTTGGAGTCTGGTGTCTATTTTCCTATTAGGTAAGGCAGGGTGAGTGAGTTAGGCCTGGAACAGCCCTGTGACACAAAGACACATTACAATGAGTGGAACTTCTACTGGATTCACTTACTTTTGCGACTAGGTTTAGACCTACTAAAGCACTCTGAAGAATAGCCTATCATACATTTTTGGATGGGATGGAAAATTACAGTACATCACATGACCAAAGTAAGTAATCATCAGTATTGTAACACCATAAAACAATGGCCTACTTCAATGTCTCCATTATAGATTGTTAGTCCAATGATATTTGCCCTATATTCTGAAAACAATCTCCCCGTGTGGTTTGGTCCCTTGTGTAAAAACTATTAGTCTGTGTATGGACTAAACTACTGAAAGAGCTGCTTCCTGTGCTTGGCCCTCCTATGTTGAACATAATAAACGGCTGGCTCTCTGTACAGCACTTTGAGATATCAGCTGATGTAAGAAGGGCTATATAAATACATTTGATTTGATTTGATTTATGGAGGACTCATTTATTAAAACTTTTTTTTTTAAATAGTTCCAACCACTTGCCCTTTTTACAACGCTTTTAATTCAAAATGAGGTCAATTACAGATGTTTCAAGATAATCTTCATAATGTATGTCTCTGTACATCCATGTCTCATACAGTAATATAATAAATAATACTATATGTCATTTACCAGATGCTTTTATCCAAAGCGACGCATGCATACATTTTACGTAGAGTGGCCCCAGCGTCATTGGTAGGATTTGTCTCTTATACACTGTAAAGATTGATATTGACATTAACAACTGCCTGTTAGATGTACATGATGTATGGCAGTATTCTAGTGTAAAATCATAAACCAGTACACAGGATTACTATTACTAATAGTATAGAGATTCACCTTCTCTTCGCCTTTGTAAAACATTCTGCATTTTGCATCAACACCATGCAGCAGTAGACTCTGCTAAACCACTGCAGATACATTCTTCTGCTAAACCCCTGCAGACTCGAGGGAATAGGGACAGTTCATGTAACATGTCAGAATGCTTTGAATACAGGCAAAATGCATTTCTGGGTGTTGAGACACAAATAAAAAATGCATGACCCACTTAGCGCAGTACAGCAATACAAATATTCTAGAAAGTGTTTACAAGCTTGAGAATCGGAACTGAGGGCAACATCTCAACAAACTATCATGGTCCAAACACACCAAGACAGTCGTGAAGAGGGCACGACAACACCTTTTCACCCTCAGGAGACTGAAAAGATTTGGCATGGGTCCCCAGATCCTCAAAAAGTTCTACACCATCGAGAGCATCCCGACCGGTTACATCACCGTCTGGTATGGCAACTGCTCGGCATCTGACTGTAAGGCGCTACAGAGGGTAGTGCGTACGGCCCAGTACATCACTGGGGCCAAGCTTCCTGCCATCCAGGGCCTCTATACTAGGCGGTGTCAGAGGAAGGCCCAAAAAATTGTCAAAGACTCCAGTCACCCAAGTCATAGACTGTTCTCTCTGCTACTGCGTGGCAAGCGGTACCGTAGTGCCAAGTCTAGGTCCAAAAGGCTCCTTAACAGCTTCTACCCCAAGCCATAAGACTGGTGAACAATTAATCAAACCCAACAATGCAGTAATCAATATCAATGTAATACTAAAAGTAACAAGGTAGAACAAAAACACATGAGAAATAAAAAGAACACGAGAAAGTAAGAGAATCCATCAAGATTCATTGTGTTAGGGAGGATTAAATACACCATCAAGATGAATTGTGTTAGGGAGGATTAAATACACCATCAAGATTCATTGTGTTAGGGAGGATTAAATACACCATCAAGATTCATTGTGTTAGGGAGGATTAAATACACCCAGATGAATTGTGTTAGGGAGGATTAAATGCACCATCAAGATGAATTGTGTTAGGGAGGATTAAATACACCATCAAGATGAATTGTGTTAGGGAGGATTAAATACACCATCAAGATGAATTGTGTTAGGGAGGATTAAATACACCATCAAGATGAATTGTGTTAGGGAGGATTAAATACACCATCAAGATGAATTGTGTTCGGGAGGATTAAATACACCCAGATGAATTGTGTTAGGGAGGATTAAATACACCATCAAGATGAATTGTGTTAGGGAGGATTAAATACACCATCAAGATAAATTGTGTTCGGGAGGATTAAATACACCCAGATGAATTGTGTTAGGGAGGATTAAATACACCATCAAGATGAATTGTGTTAGGTGGGGATGAAATGCACCATCAAGATGAATTGTGTTAGGTGGGGATGAAATGCACCATCAAGATGAATTGTGTTAGGTGGGGATGAAATACACCTAGATGAATTGTGTTTGGGGAGGATGTTGCTGATCCATCTAATGAATACTACCCATAGAAATATACACTGCTCAAAAAAATAAAGGGAACACTTAAACAACACAATGTAACTCCAAGTCAATCACACTTCTGTGAAATCAAACTGTCCACTTAGGAAGCAACACTGATTGACAATACATTTCACATGCTGTTGTGCAAATGGAATAGACAAAAGGTGGAAATTATAGGCAATTAGCAAGACACCCCCAATAAAGGAATGGTTCTGCAGGTGGTGACCACTGACCACTTCTCAGTTCCTATGCTTCCTGGCTGATGTTTTGGTCACTTTTGAATGCTGGCGGTGCTTTTACTCTAGTGGTAGCATGAGACGGAGTCTACAACCCACACAAGTGGCTCAGGTAGTGCAGTTCATCCAGGATGGCACATCAATGCGAGCTGTGGCAAAAAGGTTTGCTGTTTCTGTCAGCGTAGTGTCCAGAGCATGGAGGCGCTACCAGGAGACAGGCCAGTACATCAGGAGACGTGGAGGAGGCCGTAGGAGGGCAACAACCCAGCAGCAGGACCACTACCTCCGCCTTTGTGCAAGGAGGAGCACTACCAGAGCCCTGCAAAATGACCTCCAGCAGGCCACAAATGTGCATTACAAATGTCATATTATGTATTTATACAGTGTTGTAACGATGTGCAAATAGTTAAAGCACAAAAGGGAAAATAAATAAACATAAATATGGGTTGTGTTTACAATGGTGTTTGTTCTTCACTGGTTGCCCTTTTCTTGTGGCAACAGGTCACAAATCTTGCTGCTGTGATGGCACACTGTGGTATTTCACCCAGTAGAAATGGGAGTTTATCAAAATCGGGTTTGTTTTCAAATTCTTTGTGGATCTGTGTAATCTGAGGGAAATATATGTCTCTAATATGGTCATACATTTGGCAGGAGGTTAGGAAGTGCAGCTCAGTTTCCACCTCATTTTGTGGGCAGTGTGCACATAGCCTGTCTTCTCTTGAGAGCCAGGTCTGCCTATGCCGGCCTTTCTCAATAGCAAGGCTATGCTCACTGAGTCTGTGCATAGTAAAAGCTTTCCTTAAGTTTGGGTCAGTCACAGTGGTCAGGTATTCTGCCACTGTGTATTCTCTGTTTAGGGCCAAATAGCATTCTAGTTTGCTCTGTTTTTTTTGTTAATTCTTTCCAATGTGTCAAGTAATTATCTTTTTGTTTTCTCATGATTTGGTTGGGTCTAATTGTGGTACTGTCCTGGGGCTCTGTGGGGTCTGTTTGTGAAGAGCTTGCTTAGGGGACTCTTCTCCAGGTGTATCTCTCTGTAGGTGATGGCTTTGTTATGGAAGGTTTGGGAATCGCTTCCTTTTAGGTGGTTGTAGAATTTAACGTCTCTTTTCTGGATTTTGATAATTTGTGGGTATCGGCCTAATTCTGCTCTGTATGCATTATTTGGTGTCTTTCTCTCTCTCTCTCTCTCTCATACACTACAAGGCACTTATACATATGTACGGCCAGTTAAGACATTATGCGACAGTGTTTTCAGGTTAATTAATACATTCCATAATTTCCTTCATTCTTCTCTTATTTCTTGCTCCCTGAAAGTTCCTGTTTGAGAATACTGTAAATGCAACAATGCAGTGCATTCCACCAGGCTCCAATTCATGTTTGTGCTGTCTTCAGTATGAAAATAGAATTGATGATTCCTGTCATGATTCCTGAGGGCTTGTGTCCCACTGCTGATACAAACAGCCATTACGTAGCCAATTCTTCCACAAATCATCCCATTAATGTTTAACAGCTATACAAAAGGAAGATGGATACATGAATGGGTTCTTTGTTGAGCTGAGGATGATTTTAAGACACTGATGACGATGTTAAGTCACTGAGGACGATGTTAAGTCACTGATGATGATGTTAAGTCACTGATGACCATGTTAAGTCAATGATGACCATGTTAAGACACTTATGACCTTGTTAAGTCACTGATGACGATTTTAAGTCAATGATGACAATATTAAGTCACTGATGACCATGTTAAGCCACTGATGACGGTATTAAGTCACGGATGACCATGTTAAGTCACTGATGACCATGTTAAGTCACTGATGACCATGTTAAGTCACTGATGACGATTTTAAGTCACTGATGATGATGAAAGAATAACCATCCTACATGTAGGTTCCACTTGTGCTAATCTCCATACACTCATCTATCCCTCCAGTTGTCCACCTATCCATCATTTATCCCATCCATCCATCCATCCATCCATCCATCCATCCATCCATCCATCCATCCATCCATCCATCCATCCATCCATCCATCCATCCATCCATCCATCCATCCATCCATCCATCCATCCATCCATACCCATCCATCCATCCATCCACCCATCCACCCATCCATCCACCCAGCCACCCACCCATCCATCCATCCATCCATCCATCCATCCATCCATCCATCCATCCATCCATCCATCCATCCATCCATCCATCCATCCATCCATCCATCCATCCATCCATCCAGGCTATTGTAATGTTCGTCGTATGGAGGAAGAGAGGAGGACCAAGGCGCAGCGTGAAAAGTATCCATTTTAATAGAATACGTAACAAACAAACAAAATAACGATAAACGAGAATAACACGAAACGAAACAGTTCTGTCTGGTGCAGACACACAAAGACTGAAGACAACCACCCACAAACCCCAACAGAAAACAGGCTACCTAAATATGGTTCCCAATCAGAGACAGTGACTAACACCTGCCTCTGATTGAGAACCATATCAGGCCAAACACAGAAACGGGAAAACTAGACACACAACATAGAATGCCCACTCAGCTCACGTCCTGACCAACACTAAAAACAAAGAAAACACAAAAGAACTATGGTCAGAACGTGACAGCTATTGCACATGAATAATTAAAGCACAGCTACCAAACTCAACCAATCAAAGCCTCTCACAATCCCACCAGGAGGCAAATCACAATTAACAATAAAACGGAGGTTCTAATTTTGTTAACCACATCGAAGCACTCTGAGATGGAATAAAATCTTGTCTCCACACTCCAGTAAGTATCTCTGGCACTTTTTAAACGTCTTATGCAAATCACTATGAAATAATTGCACCATATTGTGCCCGTAATCCACTGATGTACTTCCAAGTCACAGATATAAGATTAGGCTGACACAATTAGCTCTACCATGAATATGATGGAAGATGCCCTCAGCCACCCCATCACATTAGCACCATTCTGTGGATACTCCAAATGATGAATCCTACAATACAATTGCATCTCTCGTTCCTTTTGTTTTTGCTGATAACTATCAGTAACTTCAGAGCCAAATCTAATTAAAGTGATGAATTAAGGGGTTATTGCTCTTTTTATTTTATAAAACCTCATAAATGTACTTTCCTTAGTTTCAAGAAAGAACGGTTATTGGCTCATGCTGAGTATGTATCATGCCTGTCGGTGCTCTCATGTTTATTTCTATTGGCTAAGAAGTATGGCAATAGAGAGTGAGATTACAGATATCAGCGTTAAATTGTAATTAGGTTTAGGGTCAGTCAGGTGTCTCGCTGCACACCTACTTACCATACAGTACCAGTACATGGGGATAGATCTCACAAGAATACGCAGACATTCCCAAATGCACACACTCACAACAAAAGGCTGTCTCAGGAAGGGCCCCTTTGAATGAACATGCTTATACTTGCCCAATTTGACTACAAGCTATAATGGAGCTCAGACAGCTCCCATAAAGCCAGAGGTATGTGTTCCAGTGTCTCTGTCCCCTTTGGCACTTCAACTACAACACTAGTGGCTTCAGACAACAGCAGTTGAGCCAATAGTTTAAATGTCAGGAAATAAATCCACCGGGGGCAGCTGAAATCAAGGTCAGAGTAGGTAATGCCTCCTCTCTTGAGACCCCCAGATCTCAAAGCTTCCTAATAGTCTAAAACCTACTCTCCCAAGTTTTTATTTTACAAGATTAATTTGTTTTCCTAAAAGTCTTTCAGACCAGTGGAAGACAAGAGGAGTAACAAAAGCAGGGAGCTCAGACAGAAGCCTTGTTTTGGGAGTGAAAGTCATATAACCTGTGGTTTGGTTTTACAGGGAGTGTTTTAGTGGACAGAATACTGAATTGTCTGAATATACAGTATCTGCAGCTGTTCTCCTCAGTCTCACCCCTAAATCAGACCCCCCTACACAGTGTCTCACCCTTAATACAGACCTCCTACCCAGTGTCTCACCCCTTATACAGACCCCCTCCTCAGTGTCTCACCCCTAATACAGACCTCCTCCCCAGAGTACCACCCTTCATACAACTAACCCCCCCCCCCCCCAGTGTCCCACCCCTCAGCACGTCCCAAACAGTTGCTTTGGCTATGTGGTCTCGTGTGCCCAGCTGTTATTGGGGCGTACCGCTGACAGCACGAGGCCTAGCAGTTGTCAAGGACTACTGTACCATTACTGTGAATCCTCTCTGCATTACTGGACAAAAAACATGTGTTTCTTCTTAAGGATATATGGAAATACAATTACTGAATATATGGCTGCATCAAGTGAGTTGTATTTTTGTCTTTAGTCACAGTAAAACACATGCACATATAAAACCATTGTACCGAACCTTCCTCACATGCAGACAGAGAAACAAACTTCCATACCAAGCCACTCAACCGCAATAACATTTTACATGAAGTACACTGATAAATATGCACAAAGTGTTGTGAGAACACGTGCAAAAAGACCCACAGAAAAGCAATGTGAGTGTCCTCGGGTGCTTCGTGTAAGAATCCAGTTCTTGGAGTGATTGTATAAGAAAGACCACTTTGATGGTTCATAGAAAACCTATGAACAGAAAAGACATGAAGTTCAATCAATATCCTCTTTACTGAGATGAAAGTTAAACATAAGAATATCAATAATAATAATAGTCAAAACATTGTATAAAACACAAATGTATTATGCTCATACAATATTATTGGTTACTACCGGATAGGAAAAGTGTCCATTCTAACTGTGTGGCTTAGACTGTATCCCAAATAGCACCCTATTCCCTATATAGCACACTACTTTTGACCACAGCCCTATGAACCCTGGGGGGGAAAAAAAGTAGTGTGCTAGATAGGGAATAGGGTGCCATTTAGGACACAATCTAGGAGGATCAATGATGCAGTACCTGAACCTGGAAATCCCTGGCCTCACACGTCCTGGGTCCATCGGCTTGTCCCAGAAACAAACACAGCACTGGACATGAAGTGCTTGGCCGGGCCCCCGTAGTTCACTACATCATCCTGCCCAGGGTCAGGCAGGGGGGGGGGGGTTCTTCAGAAGAATATTCCCAGGTAATGTCTCCTCCTTGGACAAGGGTTAAAAGGCATGGGAAACCATTTAAGACCAGAGAGGTGTTGTCATAGAAACTATTGCTAGTCCTGGATCCGTATTCATAAAGCAGAGTAGGTGTGCTGACCTGGGGTCAGGTCCCCCCCCCTGTCCATGCAGTCTTATTCATTCTGATCTAAATGAAAAACTGATTCTAGATCAGCCATCCCCCTTCTCAGATTTATGGTTTGAATAGCCTTGAATACTGTACATTCAGTGCTTTCGGAAAGTATTCAGAACCCTTGACTTTTTCAAAATGTTGTTACGTTACAGACTTATTCTAAAATGGATTAAATAAATGTTTTTCCTCATCACTCTACACCCAATACCCCATAATGACAAAGTGAAAACAGGTTTATAGAATAGTTTTTTTTGCAAATGGCTAAGGTGTATGTAAACTTCCGACTTCAACTGTGCATATACAGTTGAAGTTGACATACACCTTAGCCAAATACATTTAAACTCAGTTTTTCACAATTCCTGACATTTAATCCTGTCTTAGGTCAGTTAGGATCACCACTTTATTTTAAGAATGTGACATGTCAGAATAATAGTAGAGAGAATGATTTATTTCAGCTTTTATTTCTTTCATCACATTCCCAGTGGGTCAGAAGTTTACATACACTCAATTAGTATTTGCTAGCATTGCCTATAAATTGTTTAACTTGGGTCAAACGTTTTGGGTAGCCTTCCACAAGCTTCCCACAATAAGTTGGGTGAATTTTGGCCCATTCCTCCTGACAGAGCTGGTGTAACTGAGTCAGGTTTTTCAGTTCTGCCCACAAATCTTCTACGGGATTGAGGTCAGGGCTTTGCGATGGCCACTCCAATACCTTGACTTTGTTGTCCTTAAGCCATTTTGCCACAACTTTGGAAGTATGCTTGGGGTCATTGTCCATTTGGAAGACCCATTTGCAACTAAGCTTTTTCTTTCTGACTGATGTCTTGAGATGTTTCTTCAATATATCCACATAATTTTTCTCCCTCATGATGCCATCTATTTTGTGAAGTGCACCAGCCCCTCCTGCAGCAAAGCACCCACACAACATGATGCTGCCACCCCCGTGCTTCACGGTTGGGATGGTGTTCTTCGGCTTGCAAGCCTCCCCCTCTTTCCTCCAAACATAACGATGGTCATTATGGCCAAATAGTTGTATTTTTGTTTCACCAGACCAGAGGACATTTCTCCAAAAAGTACAATCTTTGTCCCCATGTGCAGTTGCAAACCGTAGTCTGGCTTTTTTATGGCGGTTTTGGAGCAGTGGCTTCTTCCTTCCTTCCTTCCTTCCTTCCTTCCTTCCTTCCTTCCTTCCTTCCTTCCTTCCTTCCTTCCTTCCTTCCTTCCTTCCTTCCTTCCTTCCTTTCAGGTTATGTCGATATAGGACTGGTTTTACTGTGGATATAGATACTTTTGTACCGGTTTCCTCCAGCATCTTCACAAGGTCCTTTGCTGTTGTTATGGGATTGATTTGCACTTTTCACACCAAAGTACGTTCATCTCTAGGAGACAGAACGCGTCTCCTTCCTGAGCGGTATGATGGCTGCGTGGTCCCATGGTGTTTATACCTACGTACTATTGTTTGTACAGACGAACGCGGTACCATCAGGCGTTTGGAAATTGCTCCCAAGGATGAACCAGACTTGTGGAGGTCTACAATTTTTTTTGAGGTCTTGGCTGATTTCTTTTGATTTTCCCATGATGTCAAGCAAAGAGGCCCTGAGTTTGAAATACATCAACAAATACACTTCCAATTGACTCAAATGATGTCAATTAGCCTATCAGAAGCTTCTAAAGCCATGACATCATTTTCTGGAATTTTCCAAGCTGTTTAAAGGCACAGTCAACTTAGTGTATGTAAACTTCTGACCCACTGGAATTGTGATACAGTGAATTATAAGTGAAATAATCTGTCTGTAAACAATTGTTGGAAATATTACTTGTGTCATGCACAAAGTAGATGTCCTAACCAACTTGCCAAAACTATAGTTTGTTAACAAGAAATTTGTGGAGTGGTTGAAAAACGAGTTTTAATGACTCCAACCTAAGTGTATGTAAACTTCCGACTTTAACTGTATATATATATATATGGGGGATACAACCATCCTAGCTCTGCAGATTTTGCTGCGAAGAGACAGAATCATTAGATAATTTGTTTTGGTACCATCCATATATAGCTTGTTTTTGGTCACAGGTCCATGAATGGATGAAGAATTGTAACATTTACCTGGAGCTAACTCTGTAAATAGCTCCACTGGGTGATTTTAAAAAGTCATGGTCAATCCATTAATAATATATTAATACTGTTAGCAAAAATGTGTATCTTTATTTTACAATCTGTAGAAACTATGAGAATAGAAAGGTTCAGAATTTTTGTAAAACATCGCAGCACAGTTGAAAATATATGGCAAATATAAATCAAAACTGGATGGTGTTCAGAGATGTATTTTTATAAATTTAACCTTTATTTAACTAGGCAAGTCAGTTAAGAACAAATTCTTATTTACAATGACGGCTACCGGGGAACAGTGGGTTAACTGCCTTGTTCAGGGGAAGAACGACAGATTTTTACCTTGTCAGCTCGGGGATTTGATCCAGCAACCATTCGGTTACTGGCCCAATGAACCACTAGGCTACCTGCCGCCCCAGAGATATATGGGAGGGGTTGAGTGGAGCTGAAGGGTGGGACTAAAAATAACAAGATAACTAATGTAAAATGAACTGTGTCCCTAAAATGAATATAGTATGTATAAGCTGGAAGTAGAAGCCTAAGTGTTGTTGTACATTAGTTTACTCCAATTAGGGGAGGGGTGGCAGGGTTAGGGGAAAATAATAAATCATAATATTTATATATTTACAAAAAACATATATGAGGATTGGAAATGATGCGGACAATTACATAGATGGAAGCCACAATATATCTGCAATATTAAAGCTGATCTACTCCCTAAAAAATAAATAATAATAAAGATTGAGGTCGTGAATAGGGTTAGCATTAACATGTCTGACCTGGGATGCAAAGTCTCCTGTCACTTACTGTCATTCTCTGTGTATTTTTTCCCATCATTAGCTAAGAGACTTTCAACACAACTGGAGGGACAGGTGTCTGACATGTATTGCATCGCCTGACAATCTGTTTAGAAGGGAGGACAGTTTGTAATGTCACCAGTGCTTGACTTGGACTGAAATAGGTACCTGTAATCATTTTGGGTGCCGGTACTGCTCATATTTACGTGCAGGAGCTTGAACTTCACAATACTTGTGTTGCTAATATTTTTTATAAGAAGTACAGGGGCTCAAGCAGTAGAACATGTGAGGTGCTGGTACCCAAGTCAAGCAATGACTGCAACACCCTCATGCTGACTAGGTAGCAATTTGAATGGTAAATGTAGCCCGACTACGTTAACCAAATTCGCAAAGTGATCCTAGGATGCAACAAATTCATTCATACCACACTGCAAAGTTACTGTAGCCAGAAACAAACTTCCGAGTGTGGATACGTTTCCGCATATGATCTGTTTCCATGACAACGAGTACTTGGTGAAAGCAGAGCGGCAGGAGAAGAAAAGGCATTTGTCTCGTTGCAAGACAAGCAAACGTACCAGTCATCTAGCGCCCACGTGTGGTGAAAGTCTTTGCTTACCTATTTTACCTCATTGAAGACGCGCAACTGTTTTGTTTTTCGGAGATTCATCATGGCGATGCATACGAAGGCGACACCACCACAGATTCCCGACACACGTCGGGAACTCTCGGAACTGGTCAAGAGGAAACAAGAACTTGCGGTAAGTTTATTAGCTGCTGTAGCTAGCTACGTTTCCGTATGAGTAAATATTTTGCTACATGCGTATTTGCTGCATCTTATGTTTAAGTTGCAAGGTAGCTTGCTAGTTAACTAGGCCGCACTAGCTAACCTAGCTAAGCTACTACGACTAGGCCTCGGCTCTCTACTGCCGGTAAATATTTGTTTCTCGCTGGCAAGATACGTTAACTAACGTTACCACACAAATGAAACATTATAGAATGCAACTGTTAGTATGTGCTTTTATTCAGGGTCATACATCCATATGTATTGCATTTTTTACTAGATATATCAATGTTAATATACAATGTCGCGTCGTTGAAGTTAGGTAGTAACATTCTTTGCCCACAAGGTGCAGTCAAACCCTACTATGCTAATGCCCACATCACCATGGGCATGGCTGTGGTACTGTCTCTGGCTATATAGTAATGACACTTTCTGTCAGTTTCATACATTTGAAATGCAGTCTAATGCCTTTTACATACTTTCCACAGGAGACATTGGTGAACTTGGAAAGACAGATCTATGCATTTGAAGGCAGCTACTTGGAAGACACCCAGATGTATGGGAATATCATTAGAGGATGGGACAGATACCTCACTAACCAAAAGTAAGCAAGACATGGACCATGGCTACTCAGACATAAAGTGTTGATATTGAAACATCTTGCCTGTGTTTATGATTTATTTACTCTGTTTTGTATTGTTCTGTCAGAAATTCCAACAGCAAGACAGACAGAAGAAACAGAAAGTTCAAAGAGGCAGAGCGTCTGTTCAGCAAGTCTTCAGTCACTTCTGTAGCAGTGAGTGTTTCACTCTATTTTCTGCCTGTCCTCAATATTTTCCTAGGAGGCCATTTATGCTCCCATTATTTTCCTAGGAGGCCAGTTATCTTCTCAGTATTTTCCTAGGAGGCCATCGGTCCTCTCAGTATTTTCCTAGGAGGCCATCGGTCCTCTCAGTATTTTCCTAGGAGGCCATCGGTCCTCTCAGTATTTTCCTACATTTTACATTTTAGTCATTTAGCAGACGCTCTTATCCAGAGCGACTTACAGTAGAGTGCATACATTTTATTACATTTTTACATACTGAGACAAGGATATCCCTACCGGCCAAACCCTCCCTAACCCGGACGACGCTATGCCAATTGTGCGTCGCCCCACGGACCTCCCGGTTGCGGCCGGCTGCGACAGAGCCTGGGCGTGAACCCAGAGACTC